>NC_142070.1:10232500-10327500 GCF_059756535.1 Pantherophis guttatus | reverse complement strand
TTTCTAAGGTAGGTAAATTGAGGACCCAGTTTGTGGGGGCAATAAGCTGACTTTGTATAAATATACAAAAGAATGAAGGCTATTGCTTAGCGCATTGTAAGCTGCCCTGAGTCTCCGGAGAAGGGCGGCATATAAATCAAATTAGAAAAAAAAAAATATCATTGGCTCACAGAATCTTCCAGGTAACTTAAATCATAGGTTAATCATTACTGCTTTGCTTAAGCACTTCTAATATTTAGCTCTAATTAAAATCTAACACACATCCCACTTCCTCTCCTCCTGTTCCTCTTATTTACAGAGTTGGGTTCTTATCTTCTAATGCCATTTCCTGGCGCCTACCTGCAAGTAACCTTCCTTATCTGAGGTTTGCCATCCAAGATAGGAAAATTCCTGCACATATGCAGACTGCAGACTCCTACATTCCTGATGGAAACGGACTCGGGGGTTGAACGTGTGCAAGAGGATTTTAGGGTTGCCCCGCGTGCTACGGGGTACCACCACAAATTTATCCTTAAAGCAGGGCTTGCTCACACGTGCTAAAACCACCGCGTTAGTGAACCCAGCCAGAAATTGAAACCTACCCAGGCTCGTACCACATTTGTCCCTGCTTGGGGAAGTTTGATTTACGCCTATTTCTGGGGTGTCATCCCCATTGAATTGAACGGGACTTGTTTCTGGATAAATAGTCATACAGCGGCAGTCCTGTGCGAGGGAATGATTCGGAAAGGGTATAATTTACTCCTGAGTAAATCATGCTTGGAATTGGGTTCTAGATCAGGGGTCTCCAACCTTGGCAACTTGACAGTTGCCAACTTTGACAGCTTTGTTGGCTGAGGAACTCTGGGAGTTGAAGTCCACAAGTCTTGAAGTTTTTTTTTTTTTAATTTGATTTATATGCCGCCCTTCTCCAGAGACTCAGGGCAGCTTACAATGCGCTAAGCAATAGCCTTCATACTTTTGTATATACCTGCTTAGTAGGGCTTTCGGGCCCCCCTAACTGGTGTTCTTTTTTATACAAACTTACTTACTTACTTACTTACTTACTTACTTACTTACTTACTTATAATTTGATTTATATGCCGCCCTTCTCCAGAGACTCAGGGCGGCTTACAATGCGTTAAGCAATAGCCTTCATACTTTTGTATATTTATACAAACTCAGCTTATTGCCCCCACAAACTAGGTCTTCAATTTACCTCCCTTAGAAAGGATGGAAGGCTGAGTCAACCTTGAGCCTGGCAAGATTCGATCTTACTTTAATTGCAGACAGCTGGTGTTAAATTACAGTGCTTAGTCTGTTGAGCTATCCAGGTTGGAGACCCCCTAGAGTAGAGAAACCGACTTGCCCAACTACTGAATGTCCACCCAGCCTGGACATCCAGGAGGGAGACGGTTGGGGGTGGGAGTAATAAAGAAAGGAAGGCAACAAGGGCTACATTTCTGCTTTATCGGGATTGTAACCCTGGCTGTGTTTTGAGCAGCCGGACTAGCCTGATCCACTGAACCCCAAAGTGACAGGGCTACAGCTCTGCCGAGTCTGGGGGTGAGGGGGTCCAATGGGATTGTTTCGTCAGGCTCCCCTAAGGAAGCGTTTGAAACCCACCCACCCCGTTTTTTCGGTGGGATGGTGGCACGTTCCAGCGGAGGAGATCTATACGGGATGGTGGAGAGATCCTGGGACAGGAGAGGAACTGAGCCAAGCCAAGGAAGATCAACGCAGAGGGTCCGAGAGAAGCCCCCCCCCCACCTCTCTCTCTCCTAAAATAAATTGACCGGAAAAGCCCAGGTGTCTTAATTCAGAATCGCTTGTGGCTTGGAGCAGTTTTCAGTCTTTCCTTCCCGGTCCTTGGAGCTTCCCAACGACTCTTTGAGATATTTAGCGCAGCCTTGTTAAGAATCTAGAAATCCTTTATCAATTATTTCAACCATCAAAATTCTACCTTCTAAGTCTGAATATTTTTTGTTCCGCCACTATTGCAAAGAGCCTTGGTACTACAGTGGTTTAAAGCACCCTGTTATTAACACAGCTGCCTGCAATTTACTGCTGGTTCGAATCTCTCCAAGGCTCAAGGTTGACTCAGCCTTCCATCCTTTCTAAGGTAGGTTAAATGAGGACCCAGTTTGTGGGGGCAATAAGCTGACTTTGTATAAAAATATACAAAAGTATGAAGGCTATTGCTTAACGCATTGTAAGCCGCCCTGAGTCTCCGGAGAAGGGCGGCATATAAATCAAATTTAAAAAAAAAAAATCTAATACGACTCCTCTTTTTTTACTTTGCGATAGGGATAAAAAGGTTTAGGAGCCTGGATAGCTCTGCAGACAAGGCACTGTAATTTAACACCAGCTGTCTGCAATTAAAGTAAGTTCGAATCTTGCCAGGCTCAAGGTTGACTCAGCCTTCCATCCTTTCTAAGGTAGGTAAATTGAGGACCCAGTTTGTGGGGGCAATAAGCTAACTTTGTATAAATATACAAAAGTATGAAGGCTATTGCTTAAGGTATTGTAAGCCGCCCTGAATCCCCGGAGAAGGGCGGCATATAAATCAAATTATAAATAAATAAATAAATAAATAAATAAATAAATAAATAAATAAATAAATAAATAAATAAATAAATAAATAAATAAATAAATAAATAAATAAATAAGTAAGTAAGTAAGTAAGTTTGTATAAAAAAAGAACACCACTTAGGGGGGGCCCGAAAGCCCTACTAAGCAGGTATATACAAAAGTATGAAGGCTATTGCTTAACGCATTGTAAGCCGCCCTGAGTCTCCGGAGAAGGGCGGCATATAAATCAAATTAAAAAAAAAAAGTTTTCCCAAGTTTTGGTCGTGTCAATAAGTATTGGGGTTGTTTTTTAATATGTACTTCTTGTAAGCAAATTATATCAGCTTTTCGTTTCTTCTAATTTGTGGAATACTTTCTTTCTTTCTCGAGAAACTCAAAGTTCCAGTAAATTTAAATTTTAAAAATGGGGGAAAGAAACCTGCTTTTTTATTCAGTTCAATTAACTGGGACGGTGGGCCTCGTCCCCGCCCCGCCCTCACAAACCTTACGCTGAGCTGCCGGATCGATTCTCCGGAGCAAAGAAGAAGGGGGAAGGCCAGCGTTTGGGGACGGGGGGGGGGGGACCTTAAAAAGGCAGCAAGAGCCGGGGAGGCGAGTTCATTTGGGCCCCCCCCCAGAAAACTAGTCCCGGTTTGAGGGCGACCTAAGAACCCCGCGACACCCGGCTTCACACTTGCACGTTTTTTCGGGCCGACTGGACGGGTCAGCAGCGGGCGAGCAAGAAGCAAACAGCCGAGAAGAAACCAAGCGCCACCGGATTTCCAAAGCCTCCGGAATGGATGCGATGGCGGGTGGCATCTGGAGCTGAAAGCAGCGAGACCCGGCCTGTTTCTCTCCCTCTCCCCCACTCCCCCAGTTTCTAAACCCTGCAGAGGGACAAAGGCTGGGGAGGTTTTTTTGGGTGGGTGGGTGGGGAAAGAGCTGGAACAGCCACTAAAGCATCTCCTGCTCTCCTTCTTGCGTTTTGTTCCGTGGGCGCTTTTGCGCTTTAAGCGCAAAAGGAGTTAAAACACGAGGCTTCCCTTTTCTCTGGCCCTTTCTCTTTTTTTCGGGCAAGCGGGCAATTCCGACAACGCGTCTGCTTCGGAAGCTTAGCAGCAGGGTACCGAATGAACCTGTTTGCTGCGTTCTCACCACGTCACATCACCCATTGATTGTTTCCTAGTATGATTTGCTAGCTTATTTGTACCCTGTGACTATCATTCAGTGTTGTATTTTATGATTCTTGACGAATGTATCTTTTTATGTACACTGAGAGCTTATGCACCGAAGACAAATTCCTTGTGTGTCCAATCACACTTGGCCAATAAAAAATTCTATTCTATTCTATTCTATTCTATCCTATCCTATCCTATCCTATCCTATCCTATCCTATCCTATCCTATCCTATCCTATCCTATCCTATCCTATCCTATCCTAATTTCATTCTTCCCTAATTTCATTTCATTCCATCCATTCCATTCTATTCTATCCTATCCTAATTTCATTTCATTCCATCCATTCCATTCCATTCCATTCCATTCCATTCCATTCTATTCTACACTCTACTCTACTCTACTCTGATCCTATCCTATCCTATCCTATCCTATCCTATCCTATCCTATCCTATCCTATCCTAATTTCATTCTTCCCTAATTTCATTCCATCCATTCCATTCCATTCCATTCTATTCTATTCTATCCTAATTTCATTCTTCCCTAATTTCATTTCATTCCATCCATTCCATTCCATTCCATTCTATCCTAATTTCATTTCATTCCATCCATTCCATTCCATTCCATTCCATTCCATTCCATTCCATTCCATTCCATTCTACACTCTACTCTACTCTGATTCTATTCTATTCTATTCTATTCTATTCTATTCTATTCTATTCTATTCTATTCTATTCTATTCTATTCTATTCTATTCTATTCTAACCTATCCTATCCTATCCTATCCTAATTTCATTCTTCCCTAATTTCATTTCATTCCATCCATTCCATTCCATTCCATTCCATTCGGAACCAAAGCAAAGGGGCTAGGTTCTCAGAGCAGACGAGAGTCAACGAAATGCTTCGCTTGGTCGTCTGAATGGCTTTCCTACCTTCTTCACTTGACCTGTGGTTGCTTCCTGCCCGCTCGCCGAACCGATTCAGCGGAGAAAAAAAAGCAGGGCCGGCCCTTGCAGGCGAGACTTCCCGGGATAGCCTCCCACCAACGCGGCCAAAGGCTGCGTTTCTGACCACAGGGCCGTTTTGTTGGCCACGGAAAAGGAATCGATTCCGCCTCGATATTTCAGCCCTGCGTAACTCAAGAGCTTTCCGGGCCGGCGAGGATTTGGCTTCTCTTTGTGCCGCCGCCCCCCCTCCCACTCCACCGACTTTGCCTGCCTCCCCCTTACCCGGAATATATAAGGGACGGTCCTCTTGTCCGTGGACTTGAGCGCGACAAAAGCGATGCTGTCGTAGAGCGAGGTGTGGCTGAGCACGCAGGGGCCGAAGATGGCGTTCTCCGGGATGTCGCAGGTGGTGTAGACGCTGGTGAAAATGTCGGTCAGGCATTGCTGGACGGCTTTGGCGTCTCCATCCCAGATGCTCCGGGGTACCCCGCTTTCGTCCATGGCTGGAAGAAGAGGACTGTGGTCACGGAACCGGCTCTGAAACGACCCTCGGTGGTCCCAGGGATGGACAGACCCCCCCTCCCAGGCTTTTAGGGACCCTTCCCCAAAAGGAACCTTTTAAATTATTTAATCTGGTTTTAATTATGTTTCTAACTTTTGTATCTATGTATTTTATTTTGTGCCTGTTCACCACCCTGAGTCCTTCGGGAGTAGGGCGGTAGATAAATTTAATAAAAACAAACAAACAAACAAACAAACAAACCTGCAGACCACCTGAATTCAGTGCCCTGAATTCAATAGCAGCCTGGTGGCTCAGCAGACTGATAGCATTGTGATTAACATCCAGCTGTCTGCAATTACTGTAAGTTCGGATCTCCCCAGGCTCAAGGTTGACTCAGCCTTCCAGCCTTTCTAAGGTAGGTAAATTGAGGACCCAGATTGTGGGGGCAATAAGATGACTTTGTATAAATATACAAAAGTATGAAGGCTGTTGCTTAACGCATTGTAAGCCGCCCTGAATCTCCGGAGAAGGGCGGCATATAAAGCAAATTAAAAAAAATAAAATGAATGAATGAATGAATTAATTAATTAATTAATTAATTAATAAGTTAACTTAAAACCTTCCTGGAAAGGAGACGCCAACTCGGTGGAGAGAGCAAGGTAGAAGCCCTGCGACCTACTTTTTCCTAACTTCCTGCCCCCCACCCCCCGAAAAAAACACGCTCCGACGCGGAGGAGGCTGTTTTCCCTCTCTCCCGGGCAAGGCCCGGCAGCGTTTCTTCTCCTTCGAGCCGCCCCTAGGAGGGAAAACTTTAGCCGGCATTTGGCTCAGCCAAACGACGGCAGCTTAGCCCAAGATCCGAACCGATCGTTCTCAAAAACCTTCGGTGGAAAGGCTTGGTTTCTAAATTGGGAAGAGCGGAAACGGTTGAGCCACCCAAATGGGCATTGCCCATCAGAAGGAGGAGGAGGAGGAAGAGAAGGAGAAGGAGAAGGAGAAGGAGGAGAAGGAGAAGGAGAAGGAGAAGCAAAAGGAGGAGGAGGAGGAGGAGAAGCAGAAGAAGGAGGAGGAGGAGAAGCAGAAGAAGGAGAAGGAGGAGAAGGAGGAGGAGGAGGAGAAGGAGGAGGGGGAGGAGGAGAAGGAGGAGGAGAAGGAGAAGGAGGAGAAGGAGGAGGAGGAGGAGAAGGAGGAGGAGGAGGAGGAGGAGGAGGAGAAGGAGAAGAAGGAGGAGGAGGAGGAGAAGGAGGAGAAGGAGAAGGAGAAGGAGAAGAAGGAGGAGGATGAGGAGAAGGAGAAGGAGGAGAAGGAGAAGGAGGAGGAGGAGGAGGAGAAGCAGAAGAAGGAGGAGGAGAAGGAGGAGAAGGAGGAGGAGGAGGAGAAGCAGAAGAAGGAGGAGAAAGAGAAGGAGAAGGAGGAGAAGGAGAAGGAGAAGGAGAAATTCAACACCACAGAAAGGAGCGAAGGAGGAAAAGCGAGGCTTTCTGAATAATGTTGCGCCAGGAGCCAAGAAAGGAAGAGACGAAGAGGGCCCAAGGAAGCCTCTCCGTGGGGTTTTCCCCCTTCTCTCTGGCTTGGGGGAGGGGGGAATTCGGTGCGGCGGAGCAGAAGGATGGCTTCCTTCAGTCCTATCTGCCCTATTGCCACATCGGAACTTCTGGGGAAAATCTCCTTCGCCCCTCCAGCTCCAGCCGCTTCGTTCCGGGCTTTGCGCTTGGCGAAGTCTCCAGGGTCCCCCCCTTCTGCTCCCGCCCGGGCCTGTCCGTCGTCCGTCCTATCCTATCCTATCCTATCCTATCCTATCCTATCCTTCTCTTTCTAACATACCTACCTACCTACCTACCTCCTTCCTTTCCTAACCTTTTCCCCTCCCTCAGTCTCTTCTTCTTATCTCTCTTCCTAACCTTCCTTCCTTCCTTCCTCCTTCCTTCCTTCCCTTCCTAACCTCCCTCCCTCCTTCCTTTTCTAACCTTTCTCCCTCCCTCCCTCTCTTCTTCTTATCTCTCTTCCTAACCTTCCTTCCTTCCTTCCTTCTTCCTTCCTTCTTCCTTCCTTCCTTCCTAACCTTCCTTCCTTTTTCCTTCCTTCCTCCTTCCTTCCCTTTCTAACCTCCCCCCTCCCTCCTTCCTTTTCTAACCTTTCTCCCTCACTCACTCTCTTCTTATCTCTCTCTACCTAACCTTCCTTCCTTCCTTCCCTTTCTAACGTCCCTCCCTCCCTCCTTCCTTCCTTCCTTTCCTTTCCTAACCTTTCTCCCTCCCTCGCTCTCTTCTTATCTCTCCCTTCCTTCCTTCCTTCCTTCCTTCCTTCCTTCCTTCCTTCCTTCCTTCCTTCCTTCCTTCCCCGCCCCATGTGGGGCTGGTGACGGACGGGTCGGGCGCACAAATGGATTTCGAGCGCCTTGTCAATGTCGCTGATTTGATGTCAGCTAACCTTTCACGGAAGCCGACAAGAGGGAACGTATGTCGGCTCATTACCATAATCCAGCAGTTTCCCTGGGAGACTTTAATTAAAAGCAGCGAGCAGAGGTAATTATTTCTTACCACGACACGCTTATTTATGGGAGGCGGGCGCATCCCCGGTTTCCGTCTTTTGCGCGGGATGCAGGCAGGACAAAACGCGCGGCGGACCTTTAGTTCAGTGCGAAATGAACCGGGCGCGGAGAAACCTAATCGCGCCGAGAACTTGGTTTCAAACCCGTCTTTTGAAACCATCAATTTAGTAATAATAACAGCGGCATCAGTAATGATAATGATGATGATGATGATAATGATAATGATAATAATGATAATAATGATGATAATAATAGTGATAATAGTGATGATGATGATGATGATAATAATAATAATAATAATAATAATAATAATAATAATAATAATACCCATCAAACATCCACATCTGCCTATCCCAGGTCCTTGGTAAGGACTCGATAGGTAGATAAAAATGCCAAACACAGTCTGAACATCTGGCTGACTGTGTGAATAATAATAATAATAATAATAATAATAATAATAATAATAATAATAATAGGTACTTGGTTGATACCTAGGACGTTGGCAGCAACCCGTATCAACCATTAGCACCAGTCAATGGTATTTGTGATGCATTCTTGAATGTTCAGTTGACTGAGTTTCATGTTTAATGGATAAAATAAATAATAATAATGACATCTGGCCACAACACACCTGACATCACTATTGTGGAAAAAAAAAAACCAGTCTGGTGCATCGATATTGAAACACCCGGTGATGCAGGAATTGAAGAGAAACAGCTAGGGGAAAAAAATATATCAAAATATCGCGATCTGCAAATTGAAGTTGAGCGACAACGGAGGAAGAAATCAACGGTGGTACCATAGGAATAGGAGCCCTTGGAGCAATACCCAAAGGGCTGCCTAGATACATGGAAATTTCGAACTTATCAGACCTGGATATCCTGATTTTGCAAAAAAACAAACCAAAAAAAACAACAACCCCACCTTACTAGGAACTGCCTATGTGTTCAGACGTTACCTTAACAGCTCTTGGGTCCTTACGACTTGAGCTGTTAAATTTTTGCCAGTGAATCGAGTCGACTGTGAATCGAACGGAAGATTAACCATAATAATCTAGCAGCAGCCAAACGGAACAGTAAATAAGCGATTCTCTCCGATTCATCCTTGTAATCATTTTTCCCCACTTCTTGCATTAATTTCACCTCCCTCCCCCCCACGTTCCTGTCCTCCCTCCCTGGTAATCTCTCGGCGCAGGGAAATTTAATTAGCCATTGCAAGCGGCCTTTTTTTCCCCAGGACCTCAGCTGGTAAATCTCACCCACTCAAGGCCCACCCAAGTGGGAAGAGGAAGACCCGGGGCTCCTCCGGAGGGGCCGCCAGAAAGTCAGCTTTCTCCCTGCATTGCGATCCCGGGCAAAGAAGGGTGGGGTGGAAGCGGCTTCTCTCCCCCTTCCAGACAAGCGTGGTTTGCTTCGCGGGGAGCAGCGGCCGAAAAAAGCGAAACTTTTCTTAAACTCCGGATTATTAAACCGTCAAATCTTGAACCTTCCGCCTTTTTTTTTTCCTCCCTGGCTAAAGCAACGCGTCAGGATCGGGCCAGCTGAGCCTTTATAAGCTACTAGCCCGAATCGGCGAGATGGAAAGGACAAATAGCTCCGGCAATTCATCAAAAGAAGAAGGAGGAGGAGGAGGAGGAGGAGGAGGAGGAGAAGGAAAAGGAAAAGGAAAAGGAAAAGGAGAAGGAGAAGGAGGAGGAGGAGGAGAAGGAAAAGGAAAAGGAAAAGGAAAAGGAAAAGGAAAAGGAGAAGGAGAAGGAGAAGGAGGAGGAGGAGGAGGAGGAGAAGGAGAAGGAGGAGGAGAAGGAGGAGGAGAAGGAAAAGGAAAAGGAAAAGGAAAAGGAGAAGGAGAAGGAGAAGGAGGAGGAGGAGGAGAAGGAGAAGGAGGAGGAGGAGGAGGAGGAGGAGGAGGAGGAGAAGGAAAAGGAAAAGGAAAAGGAAAAGGAGAAGGAGGAGGAGGAGGAGAAGGAGAAGGAGGAGGAGAAGGAAAAGGAAAAGGAAAAGGAAAAGGAGGAGGAGAAGGAGGAGGAGAAGGAGAAGGAGGAGGAGAAGAAGAAGAATGAGGAGGAGGAGAAGGAGGAGAAGGAGGAGGAGGAGAAGGAGAAGGAGAAGGAGAAGGAGGAGGAGGAAAAGGAAAAGGAAAAGGAAAAGGAGAAGGAGAAGGAGGAGGAGGAGGAGAAGGAGAAGGAGAAGGAGGAGAAGAAAAAAAATCCGGCAATTTGTTGAGACGAAAATGGTTCCCCAAATGGGTTAAAATCTCCTTATCTTTTATCGAATCCGGCGTGTTAACGGGGAAGATTTGGGGGAAGGGAATACTATGCCCCCCCCCAATTTTTTAAAAAATAAATTAAATTAAACCAACCGGCCGCATCCGATGCAAGGCACCCCATAGAGTTACAATAGATAGGAGCTTTCAAAAGTGGAAAGTCGCCGCGACTTTTTGGGGAACTTTTAGCTGGCGGTAACGGAGGAAGAATCTCATTTACCCTCGAAAAGAAACTAAACCAAGCGGTCGGAAATAAATCGACGGACCGACGGAATAGATCGCCGTCTTTCCGCCTGCTTTAAACGAGCGGCGATGGGCTTGGGAAGGAAGGAATCCCCGCCGCGCCACTCTCGAGGCCCCGTTCACACGCACAACTCAACACCCTCCGTGGCTCCTGGCTTCCCCCTTTAGAAGAAGGACGCTGGAGGTCGCCGCGTAACGGCGAGCGGCAGCAGCCGAGGGGGAAACCAAGGGTGCCGGATAATCCTACCGAAGAATGCCGTTGGTGTCATCCTTCAGCCGAGAAGGCGGTGGGCGCAACTCAAAGAGAGAGATTGAAAGGGAAAGGAAGAGAGGAAGAGAGAGAAGTGAAGAAAGAGAAGAGAGAAGAGAGAGAAGGAAAGAGAAAGAGAGAGCAGGAAAGAGAAAGAGCGAGAAGGAAAGAGAAAGAGAGAGAGAAGGAGAGAGAGAGAAGGAAAGAGAGAGAGAGAAGTGAAGAAAGAGAAGAGAGAGAAGAAAAGAGAAAGAGAGAGAGCAGGAAAGAGAAAGAGAGAGAGCAGGAAAGAGAAAGAGAGAGAGAAGGAAGGAGAAAGAAGGAAAGAGAAAGAGAGAAGGAAAAAGAAAGAGAGAGAGAGAGAAGGAAAGAGAGAGAGAGCAGAAAAGAGAAAGAGAGAGAAGGAAAGAGAAAAAGAGAAGGAAAGAGAAAGAGAGAGAGGAGAGAGAGAGAAGGAAAGAGAAAGAGAGAGAAGGAAAGAGAGAGAGAAGGAAAGAGAAAGAGAGAGAGGAGAGAGAGAGAAGGAAAGAGAGAGAGAAGGAAAAAGAAAGAGAGAAAGAGAGAGAGAGAGGAGAGAGAGAGAGAGAGAAAGAAAGAAAGAGAGAGAGACTGACTCTGTCTCTCTCTTCTGGTCTTCTCCTGCCAATTTCTGTTTCTGAAATCTCCCAGGACCTCAAGCCGCCCTCTCACCCCCCCCCCTCCAAATAGCCTTCCTTCTTCCTCTACACCCGATCAACCATCCGCAATCTTTTTTTCCTGGGTGCTGCTGGACCCCCCCCCCCTTTTTTTTTTTAAAGCTTAAAAAGAAGACGGGCAGAAGAGAAAAAGGAAAAAAGAAGAGGAAAATTCAAACCAACAATTAAACTGGCTATTCAAAGTCATTCATTCCTGGGTTTTATCCATTTTTAAACCCCCCCCCCTTTTTTTCCCCCTCCGGCTTTTGTACGGATCTGTCTGGCCACGAATCTTTCTCTCTGATACGCCAGCCGTTTTTTCTTTCTTTCTTTCTTTCTTTCTTTCTTTCTTTCTTTCTTTCTTTCTTTCTTTCTTTCTTTTTCTTTCTTTCTTTCTTTCTCTTTCCCTTCCTTCCTTCTTTCTTTCTTTCTTTCCTTCCTTCCTTCCTTCCTTCCTTCCTGTTGGGGTGCCCAGAATATAGGGCGAAAAGGAGCGGTTGAGGGGCGGTGGGAACCGAGAGGGGAAAGGAGAAACAATCAGAACGGTTATTTTGCTCTAGTGCGGCTGCAAACCGTCTTTACTTACCGGGATTACGATCGGAATTATAATCCTAAAGGCAAGGGACGGCGGGGGAAATATATATATGTATATATATATATATATATATATATATAAATATTTAGAGAAAATATCAATACGTCTCAATCTCCAGCAGAAAGTAGTCAAAAAAAAAAAAAGAAGAAGAGAGAGGAGAGGGAGGCGTAGAAGTCCTCGATTTCTTTCTTTCTTTCTTTCTTTCTTTCTTTCTTTCTTTCTTTCTTTCTTTCTTTCTTTCTTTCTTTTTCTTTCTTTCTTTCTTGGGGAGGGGGGAGAGAGAGAAAAGCTCTCGGGCCTTCAGAGCTCCTCCATGGCCGCGGGGAAAGAGGCGGTGGGGAGCGCGGCTCGGCTCGGCTCGGCTCGGCTCGGCTGGGCGCACGGGAGCTGGCAGGCGGGGAGGGAACGGGGAAGGGGGGGGAGGCCGCGGGACGTGGGCAGATGGGCCCGTTGCACTGCCTGCCGGCCGGCCGGGCTCCCCAGTTTTGTCGCCGGCCCCGAATTCGCCCAATGACGCGTGACAGAGCCGCCGCCTCCCCTTTAACGCTTTCCTGCCCGCGGCTCCGTCCGCCCGCCTGCCTGCCTCTCTCGCCCACGGTGGCGCTCAGGCGGCTGCTGGAGGCTGGGGAGGGGGTTGCGCCCCTCTTGGACAAGGTCTCCCAGCTTTTGCCCCCCCTCCTTCTTCCCCAAAGAGTCCCACTCCTTCCCACAACTGCCCTGGGGCACACGGGGGAGAAGCCCCTTGCGCAAAGAGGTGGGGTTTTTTTGGGGGGTGGGTGGGTGGGGGGTTGCCCGAACTTGGGGAGGGGGGAGAGGGTAGGAAATTGACAGAGTAGGATGTCTCCCAAGGATGACCACGGAGAGGGAGGGGAGGTCTGCGGCGGGGTCCGGGGGCTCAAGAGGAGAGGGCGACGCTTCTTCTTCTTCTTCTTCTTCTTCTTCTTCTTCTTCTTCTTCTTCTTCTTCTTCTTCTTCTTCTTCTTCTTCTTCTTCTTCTTCTTCTTCTTCTTCTTCTTCTTCTTCTTCTTCTTCTTCTTCTCCTCCTCCTCCTCCTCCTCCTCCTCCTCCTCCTCATTATTATTATTATTATTATTATTATTATTATTATTATTATTATTATTATTATTATTATTATTATTATTATTATTATTATTTCTATGCCACCCACTCTCTGAGGACTCTGGGTGGCTTACACCAAAGACAATATACTAAATAGCATATTGCCCTCAACAATTTGGGTCCTCATTTTACCCACCACTTCTTCCTCTTCCTCTTCTCCTTCCTCCTCCTCCTCCTTTTTCTCCTTCTCCTCCTCCTCCTCCTCCTCCTCCTCCTCCTCCTCCTCCTCCTCCTCCTCCTCCTCCTCCTCCTCCTCCTCCTTCTCCTTCTCCTTCTCCCTCCTCCTCCTCCTCCTCCTTCTTCTCCTTCTCCTTCTCCTTCTCCTTCTCCTTCTTCTTCTTCCTCCTCCTCCTCCTCCTCCTCCTCCTGCTTTTTCTCCTTCTCCTCCTCCTTCTCCTTCTGGTTCTCTTCCTCCTCCTCCTCCTCCTCCTCCCGCCAAAGTTCAGCTGGACCTTTTGCGACAGACGTTCAATCATTAGATTTGGAGTTATTGGGCGCGGGGTATCCCTCCTTTCCCAAACTTCAGCGGAGCTTCCGCAGGAAAATTTCCCGAGAGGTTTTTTTCTTTTTCCCCCTCCGTCGCGTGGGGCAGCCTGCTCCTAGCTTCCAAGGAGTTCCGAGGGCGACTGCAGTGTTACATTTCCACCGGAGGCGAAATCTAAGCCGATTTCATCCAGTCCACACACTTGACTTAGCAGAACTGGAGCGTTTAAGTCGTATAAAATCAGCCCGTCCCCGTGGAGCAATTCCTGGTCCCAACGTTAGCCTGAGAAGTCGAAAACGACATCCCGATAAACCTTCATTGGCAAACTTCCTGGATTGGCCTAGGAAATCGTCGAGGATCCAGTTCGGTTCTGAGTGGGGGGTGGGGGGGGAGTGGGTCTCGGGTCTTTCTCTTTGCAGGAAAACGTTTTCTGCTTCCTGCGTCTCCTGTTAAATATCGATTAGGGGCCTGGAAACTAAAACGTAGGAAACACGGTTGCAGGAACTAGGTATGGCTGGTCTAGTGAAGAGAAGGACCAGGGGAGACAGGAGAGCAGTCTTTGAGGGGCTGCCACAGAGAAGAAGGGGTCAAGCTATTTTCCAAAGCAAAAGGAAGGAAGGAAGGAAGGAAGGAAGGAAGGAAGGAAGGAAGGAAGGAAGGAAAGGGAAGGAAAGACAAAGGAAGGAAGGTGAAAGGGAAAGAAAGAAAGAGAAAGAAAAAGTGGGAAGGAAAGACAAGAAGGAAGGAAGGTAGAAGGAAGAGAAAGAAAGAAAGAAAGAAAGAAAGAAAGAAAGAAAGAAAGACATCTGAGTGAACCATGGATGGACAGAAGACATAGCTAGTCTAGTGAAGAGAAGGACCAGGGGAGACAGTCTTTGAGGGGATGCCACAGAGAAGAAGGGGTCAAGCTATTTTCCAAAACGGAAGGAAGGAAGGAAGGAAGGAAGGAAGGAAGGAAGGAAGGAAGGAAGGAAGGAAAGACAAAGGAAGGAAGGTGAAAGGGAAAGAAAGAGAAAGAAAAAGTGGGAAGGAAAGACAAGAAGGAAGGAAGGTAGAAGGAAAAGAAAGAAAGAGAAAGAAAGAAAGAAAGAAAGAAAGAAAGAAAGAAAGAAAGAAAGAAAGAAAGAAAGAAAGACATCTGAGTGAACCATGGATGGACAGAAGACATGGCTAGTCTAGTGAAGAGAAGGACCAGGGGAAACAGGATAGCATCTTCCAGTATTTGAGGGGCTGCCACAGAGAAGAGTGGGGGGTCAAGCTATTTTCCAAAGCACCTGAAGGCCAGACAAGAAATAATGGATGGAAACTGATCAAGGAGAGATTCAACCTAGAAATAAGGAGAAATTTCCTGACAGTGAGAACAATCAACCAATGGAACAGATGTTGCCTTCGGAAGTTGTGGGAGCTTCATCACTGGAGGCTTTCGAGAAGAGCCTGGACTGTCCTCAGTCAGAAATGGTGTAGGGTCTCCTCCTGCTTGAGCAGCAGGCTGGACTAGATGACCTACAAGCCCCCTTCCAACTCTGTCATTCTGTATTTCAGTATATTACTGCAGCCATCCCTAATACCCATAGCCAAGCCAGAGAAGCGATTGAGGATCGCTGGGGGAAGAGAAGCGATTTGTCGCAGGGCGCGCTTAGGTCTTTGCGCTCCAGAAGAGAAGCTACAATTCCCAGGAGCCAAAGACTCCTCCACCTCGGTTTAGGAAACACCCCTCCCTCCCCTCTGGACCCCCGGCCTTTAACCACCCTAGTTTAGGCTGAACCGGCGGATCTGGCAGCTCTGGAGCTCTTGGAACAGGGGTCACTCACAGCCGAGGCTGCCTCTCCCTCCCCCCACCTCCCACCCCCTCCCCGGACGGGGACGCTTCTCGGGTTGCACATCCTTCCTAGCCAGGAGGAGGGGAAAAAATGTCTAGCGGGGCTCCGGACACGAGATTCCTGGCTCAGATGAACAGAGTTGGAAGGGACCTTGTAGGTCATCTAGTCCAACCCCTCCTAAGCAGGAGACCCTGCACCAGAGATTTATTTATTTATTTATTACTTTGATTTATATGCCGCCCTTTCTCCGGAGACTCAGGGCGGCTTACAAAGCGTTAAGCAATAGCCTTCATACTTTTGTATATACCTGCTTAGTAGGGCTTTCAGCCTCCCCCTAAACGGTGTTCTTTTTTTATACAAAGTCAGCTTATTGCCCCCACAAACCGGGTCCTCATTTTACCTCCCTCGAAAGGATGGAAGGCTGAGTCAACCTTGAGCCTGGTGAGATTCAAACTCACAGTAATTGCAGGCAGCACTGATTAATTTTTCTGTCAGGAAATTCCTCCTTAGTTCTAGGTTGCTTCTCTCCTTGATTAGTTTCCATCCATTGATTCTTCTCCTGCCCTCAGGTGCTTTGGAGAATAGCTTGACCTATTTGGACCAGCCCTTGGGGCCTCCCAGCTTCTGCTGGCCTATGGTGTGTGTGTGTGTGTGTGTGTATTTGATTGCCGTGTTCCTATGCCACCATCCACTTACTTGACTTCTTTAGATTTATGCAGTGGTGGGATTCAAGTAATTTAACAACCGGTTCTCTGCCATAATGATTTCTTCCAAGAACCAGTTTGCCAAACTGCTCAGAAAGTTAACAACCGGTTCTCGCGAAGTGGTGCGAACTGGCTGAATCCCACCATTGGATGTATGGATGACAATGCTCATCCCTCCCTCTCCTTCCTTCCTTCCTTCCTTCCTTCCTTCCTTCCTTCCTTCCTTCCTTCCTTCCTTCCTCCCTCCCTCCCTCCCTCTCTCCCTCCCTCCCTCCCTCCCTCAGTGGTGGGTTGCTCCCGGTTCAGTCCAGTTCTATAGAACCGGTAATAAAACTGGTAGTAAAATCCACCCACCCGCCATGACGTCATCATGGGTAATCTGCGTGTGCGCAGAAGCGTGCACGCTCCTGCTGCGAACCGGTAGTAAAGGTAACTGGGACCCACCCCTGCCCTTCCTCCCTTCCTCCCTCCCTCCCTCCCTCCCTCCCTCCTTTCTTTCCTCCCTCCCTCCCTTCCTCCTTCCCTCCCTCCCTTCTTTCCTCCCTCCCTCCCTTTCCTCCCTTCATCCCTCCCTCCCTCCCTTCCTTCCCTCCCTCTCTCCCTCCCTCCCTTCCTTCCTCCTTCCCTCCCTTCTTTCCTCCCTCCCTCCCTTTCCTCCCTTCATCCCTCCCTCCCTCCCTTCTTTCCTCCCTCCCTCCCTCCCTCCCTTCCCTCCCTCTCTCCCTCCCTCCCTTCCTTCCCAACTGATTTCCACTGACTATCATTTGTGTGCTATTTTTGGTTGCCTCAAATGACCTCTGGTCAGAAAGGCAAGACAGACAAGGAAGAATTGTTCTCCAGTAGTCTTCCTCCGCCTCCTCTTCCTCCCCCCTCCCCCTCCTCCTCTTCTTCTTCCTCCTCCTTCCCTCCCTTCATTTTTCAAGGAGCAATGCAGCTCAGATGGGAGAGATTAGCACCTTTGACTGAGGTAAAAGGCCCTGCCTTGCATTCAGTCAAAAGACTAAAGTTTTTTGGGGGGGCGGGGGGAGGGGCTGCTGGAGGAGCCCCTCCCGATCCTTTGAGACAGAGCTAGCCTTTTGGGGGAAGACAAGTTCCCCACCTTCCTTTGCTTCTGGGCTCTTGGCAGCTCCTGGGAGGTTGGAGAAGAGACAGTGTGACAGAACTAACACAGAAAGGCCTTCTTAAGAGGCTCAGTTGCTGGCGAGTTGACTTCATGAGCTGCCTTAATCAATGTGGCTTTGTTAGCGTGATATGAAAGAGGTTTGCCGTAGCCAAGTCTAGCTTATGGTTTGGGATTTTGTGCTGATCTCACAAACAATCAGACAAATTCCTGTTTGAAAGATTTAAGGTTAAGGTTCAGGTTCCCCTCACACATATGTGCTGGTCGTTCCCGACTCTAGGGGGCGGTGCTCATCTCCGTTTCAAAACTGAAGAGCCAGCGCTGTCCGAAGACGTCTCCGGGGTCATGTCGTCTCCAGCATGACTAAACGCCAAAGGCGCACGGAACGCTGTTCCCTTCCCACCAAAGATGGTCCCTATTTTTCTACTTGCATTTTTTACGTGCTTTCGAACTGCTAGGTTGGCAGAAGCGGGGACAAGTAACAGGAGCTTACCCCATTACGCGGCACTAAGGATTCGAACCGCTGAACTGCCGACTTTTCGATCGACAAGCTCAGCGTCTCAGCCACTGCGCCACCACGTTCCCTTTATATATGTTTAACAGTTTGAAAGATACTGTATGCTTGAAAGATATAGTGCTTAAATTTGTGGAAATCCTTCAGTGTTGCAGGCACCTTCATCCACATGCCTTTAATCCACTTTACTTAATTTTACTTAATTTACTTAATTTACTTAAAATGGAATAACGCCAAAGGAGTGGATTAGGCAGGATCTAAAATTCAGCTTCTTTGCAATGTTTAGGTACCCCAGATCCCAAAGTGTTAAATTTGCCCTTTTTAAGCATATTGTTTGAAACCAGCCAATTACGTTTAATTATAATTAATCAAACTATTGACTTTGTTTTGTGAAATCATTTTCTTTGACTGTCAGTGATTTATACCAAAGTAGCAAAGAGTTTTCTTGGCTTCTCTCTAAAACTAAGAGGACCAATATACAGTGCCTGCCCAATTCCTCCAGTCTTTTTAGGAATATCTTGCCAGGTTTCATTACAGTATGGATCCACTTAGTCTCGGCAACTAGCAATAGGCTTAGCTTAGTGTCTGTCAATCTTGGCGACTTTAAGATGGGTAGACTTCAACCAGTGGTGAAATGTAAAATTTGTTACTACCGGTTCTGTGGGCATGGCTTGGTGGTGGTGGTGGGGGGGGATAATGTGATTGGGTGGGCATGGCCAACTTTTTTTTTTTAACTTTTAAAAGCATTTTTTCTACAACCTCAAGAGGTTGCTGAAAAAAATGCTTTTAAAAGCCTCTGACGATCCCAGCTGAGCCGGCAAATCATCAGAGGCTTTTTTTTTTTTTTTTACTTTTAAAAGCATTTTTTCGGCCAAAGAGGTTACAGAAAAAATGCTTTTAAAAGTAACAAAAAAAAAAAGCCTCTGATAATCACGCAGCTCAGCTGGGCATTTGGGTGGGGGGGTTGCAGGGATTTTTGCTACCGGTTCTCCGAACCACCCGCCACCATCGCTACCGGACTGGGCAATCTGGTCCGAACCGGGAGCATTTCATCCCTGACTTCAACTCCCAGAATTCCCCAGCCAGCATGAAGACCATCCATCTTAAAGTTTGGAATGTATGCTCCAGGTGTATGGCAGACTTTGTAACAAACAGGCCTTTTCTTTTAGCTGCTCTATATCTTCAGCTCTTTTTCTTGGAAGACTAAAAGGTTTTGAAAATGGTCATATTGCTGACTAGGCTTGGATGTTCACAAGACATGAGACATAAAACTAAAGGTAGTTTTAACCAAACAACACCAGGTGTTTTTGGAGGGTTTAAATTAACCCTCTATTTTCCCTCTTTTGCATGGTTTTTGAGATTCATATTAATCCTTCTTGTTGGCCAGTTGAAGTGTGTTCTACAATACTCTTAGTCCTTGACTTATGACAAAATTGAGCCCCAAATTTCTGTTGCTGGGTGAGACAGTGGTTAAGTGAATTTTGCCCCATTTTACAGCCTTTCTTGCCACCGCTGTTAAGCAAATCACTGCAATTGTTAAGTGAGTAGCACAGATGTTAAGTGAATCTGGCTTCCCAATTGACTTTGCTCATCAGTAGGTCCCAAAAATGATCACATGGGACACTGCAACCATCATAAATATAACCGTCATAAATATGAGTCAGTTGCCAAGCATTCAAATTCTGATCACGTGACCCCAGGATGCCGCAATGGCCGTAATTGTGAAAAAACGGTCATAAGTCACTTTTTTTTCCAGCGCTGCTGTAACTTTGAACGGTTACTAAATGAACTGTCGTAACTCGAGGGCTACCTGTATGAACCTAGCCATGGCGTCAAATCAGCCAATCGGCATGCTTAACTGAGAGAAAATGGATTATTCCTGTAAAAAGCATAACCTGAGTAACGCCATTTTAAACACCATATTTTACTGATTTTCTGCATTTAACATTAACTGACTCTCTGAATTATTTAATGTTTTTTAAAAGCCTGAATTTGCTTCATGATGGAAGTGACAGCTGCCGCATTTTGCCCTTCAGCCCATGGACTGGCCAACTTGCAACATATTTACTTTGAAGTAACTTCAGTCTTGTGTGTGCTGTTCAAAGGACTCGATTCCCTTTTATGTAGATTGGAAGTTGGCGTTTTTTTTGATTTGCAAGAATTTGTGCCTGCATTAAAATTTCCGATTCCCAATGGTGGGAATGCCCAAAGGCAAAAAAATATTGGAATTTAATAAAGAGTTGGCTTGAAGAAATTTTATTAATAAATATAGAAGTCAAGCTGGAATTTTTTCCTTTTGGGAATGACAGAGGGTAAATATAAGAAAGATATAAATTATCTATTATTGCATATACTCACAGCGGCATGAATAGCCTTTGCTCAAAAGTGGAAAGTGAAAGATACCCCAACTGAAGAGGAAATATTACTAAAAATTCTTAACTGCGCAGAAATGGACAGCCTTGGAGCTCAAGGATAAATGTGAAACACAGCACTATATAATCTGGAAATTTTTTTTACGAATGGTTAGATAAAAGGAGGATAGTCGAGACAAGGGTGTAGTGTTGGATGAGAAATATATACATTATGACGGATAAATATGTATGTAAATTGCATAAATAGGTACAGGTATAGATTAATAGACAAGTATGTATAATTGCGTAGAAATATGATTGTTAGTATGATGTTATATATAAATAATGTATAAGGTTAAAGAATTATACTATAATATTAATTTTAACATAATCTGTATTAATTTAAAGTGTTGGAAGATATTTAGAACCAGTGATGTCATATCTATGTCCGATGTTTTTAATTTTGAATGATTAATAAAAAACTTTTAAAAAATAAAAAAATAATAATAAAAAATTTCTGATTCCCAATTTACAGGCAAGGGGGGAACCACACAAGCTGTCATTTGAGTCGAGTTGTTAACCCAGCTCTTTCAACAGACAATAAAATGTAGTACTTTTAGATTTTGAATAACAAAAACGAATAATGCGATGACCTGAACTGTTTGCTACGCAACTAGTTAAACTGAAGTTAACAATATGAACATTTTACATGATATCAAAATGCAAGTCTTTTTTTCCCCCAGTACTTTTTATTGGTTTTCTCTTTACATACAATATGCGTTTAAAGAACAGTGTACTGTCTAGGTCAGTGTTTCCCAAACTTTTGACCTATGTCTACCCCTTCTATAATTTTCGTAACGCTGAGTACCTCTCATAAAAAACATATAAAATTGTATTTTATAAAAATAATCAAAATCAGTGGAACTTACTAAAGCACGATAACAGGCGCCCGGAACTAACTATTAAAGAAGTAAGTTTTCTCTGTAACGAAGTGCAGTATATTCATGCCGTGTCACGCCTCACAAGACTGTCTAACGGTTAGATAACACTGCAATTCTCCGGCGTTTAAACAGCTCCGCGGCTCAACGTCAACTGTTAATGTTCCCGCAGTTTAAAAATGGCCGAACCCGAGCTGCGCGAAGGATGCGCAGAAGTTCCCGCCATAATGAGTTGCGATACGATGTACGATGGCCCCAGTTCCCGTGTAAAAACTGCGATACGCGCCTATTTCTTTCCTTGTTCTGTGGGCGCAGCTAAGCACGGTGCAGTGGATATTCCCACGTGATCCCCACCAAACTCTGGTGCAATGCGTACCCCCACCAAACTCTTCCCGTACCCCTGGGGGTACGCGTACCACACTTTGGGAAAATCTAGGTCAATTAGTTTACGTCTTAAATTCCTAATTTCTACCTCTGTTGTCCAACCATTGATAAAATAAGTCCCACAGGCACACACAATCTCTGCATAGACAGGAGCTGCTGACTGTCATCTCTGCAGCGATCGATGCTCCCTGGTGGATGGGGATGGGGGCAGAAAGATCCATGCCCTCGGCTGGCCGGCCGGCCAGGGAGACTTAGCACCAGCGCTTTGCTGCCAGCAAACAGCTTTTTGGAAAGGCCTGGGGTTCAGCCTCGCTGCCGCAGTCGGTTTCTGAAGCTTTCCTTCCCCAGCCAGCATGTCCGTCTTAACCCAGATGCGTGGGTTTCAACTAGACAAAAGTTCCCACCAGCAAGAACAAAATGGAAAACACCTTAGATCAGAAGAAGGCTTCAGTCATCCTTACCAAAACCCTGGGAAAAGATCCAGATGTTGAAGCCCCTTTGAAACAGTGGCATTCAGTTCCCTCTGAGCCCCTCTGAAATTCTCAGGATCCAAGCAAAGTTGAAGATCAAGTATTGACGGACTGGTCTAATGGCTCATATTGGAAGATCAAGGCTGCCTCTGCAAACTTGCACCGCCTCTCCTCTTGTCAAAATAAGAAAAACACAAGCATTTAGGTCATATGTTTACCTAAGCACATATGTGCTTATCAATCATATATCTGGAAGTTCATCCAAGGAATCAAAACATTGCTTGGGAATAAGAGAGAGGGGTCTGATTTGTTTCTTTTTTCCCCCTTTTTTCCCTTTTCTTTTGTGTGTGTGGAAAAAATTAGTTTATTCTAAGGTTAAAATACAAAATGCAAACATTTTGCTTAACGCATTGTAAGCCGCCCTGAGTCTCTGGAGTCTCCGGAGAAGGGCGGCATATAAATTAAAGCAAAAATAAAAATAAAAATAAAAAAATAGTTGAAAAAGAAAAAAAAAAGACAAGAAAAAAGGCATTAACAAGAAAAAGTGTCTTTAAAAAAACCCCTAACACATATATACACATAATATCCTCCCCAGTTGAATGCTAATTAGTATAATATAGTAATTAGTATAATACATTCATCTAGATCAGGGGTGTCAAACTCAAGGCCTGAGTGCCGGATCCGGCCCACGGGGTGCTTAGATCTGGCCCGTGGGGCCACCCTAGAAACAGTAAAGGATTGGCCCTGCAGTGCCTCTGCCAGCGAAATCGGAGCTTGGGAGGGCCACGTGTGCCCCCCCCCGAGCTCTGTTTTCACTGGCAGAGGGTGGCAGGAGGCCATCACGGCTGAAAATGAAGCTCTGGAGCCCGTTTTTGCTGGCAGAGGGCTTGGGCCACCACAGATGCCCCCGACACGAGTGACGTCAAGATGGCCACGCCCACCCTGGCCACGCCCACTCCGGCCCCCGAGGTCAAACACAACCCTAATGTGGCCCTCAATGAAATCGAGTTTGACAACCTTGATCTAGGTGAATGATTTGTTTTTCGTTTTAGCCAATCGCATTGTCTCTTTGATTTATCTTGGGGGGCATTTTTATTTGTGGGTTTGAATAATTCACTTGTTTGAATCGGAGGATCCCATAAATGCTATTAATACAGGATGAAACAGATAAATAAGCACCCAGCTACATAGATAAATTATCGAGTGGGAAGGGAGAAAACATGGCCTTTTCAGGTCAAGATAGAAAGCAACCATTCAGGGGGTTTTTGGTGTTGGGGTGCAGGCAAGGGTCAAAGAGCAAAGGTCAGAGATGCAAATCAGCTGCTTAGAGCTGGGCAGCCCTGGGCAGAGGCTGTGAGGTGGCAGCCTGCTATTGGAGGAAAAAGCTACGGTACGGTAAGTGTAATGCACAGTCTCTTATGCAGCCTCTGGTTTGCTAGTCCAGCTTTGCAGGCTGCAACATTTTTACTCTCTAACTACTACATCCTCGTAAGAGATGCAAAGGCCCACTCTAAAGGCAGGGGCATTTCTCACTTTGTCTTTGGGGCCAGGGAGTGGGAAGGCTGCCATTATCCCCAGCGGTAGGCGGGCAGATCTGGCCAGCTTAATTTGTCTTGCCTCTAACAAAAAAAAAAAAAGAGACGTGTAGAAAAATAAAAGTCAAAGAGAGAGGTGGGGAGAGAGAGGGGGAGGAAAAAGGGAAACGTTACAGAGCCACAAAAGCATATGTCTCTTCGTGTCTCATTATAGATTTAAATGGCAAACATTTCAAGTCAGTTTGCTCGACAATGGAAAACAAATGGGAAATTAAATGGGAACGAATATCTCCAGCCCACGTTTCTTACCAGCCCTTCAATGGGGGATCTGCGGTTGTAAAAGTCTGGTTGGAATATCGAAGGAGAGGTGAGGTCTATTCGGTGATTGAATAATTGATGGAGAACCAGTGGCCTTCCAATTTGGTCGCAGCTGCCAATCCTGCTTATTTATCTTTAAAAAAATAAAACATAAAAAACAGGCTGGGCCCATCGCAAAAGCCAACGACAGCCACATGCTCGGGGAACAAATATTGCGACTCGAATGAAACTTTTCCTACAGTTTGACCTGAACGGTTTGCAATGCTCTTGGAGCAGGGGATCATAACTTCTACAGTAGTGGCCAAAATTGTAGAAAGCTTTTGGGAAAAGTGTATTTTTGAGGTTTGATGGCTAATAATACCACTTTTGGGGGGGGGGAGTTTCAAGATAATCCTATTCCACTGCTGGAATGGCCTGGGAATAGCCCAGACCTTAACCCAATGGAAAATCTATGGAGCCGACTAAAGAAACTTGTTAGTCAGAAGCTTCCCAGCAATAAAACCCAGTTAATAGAAGCCATCATTCAATCTTAGTTTCACATTGTAACAGCTGCAGAAATAAAAGACTTGGTTCACTCCATGGGAAGATGTTGTAAGGCCGTAATTCATGCTAAAGGTTACCCAACTAAGGATTAATTGACATGGTGATCATTTTTGTATATCTCGTTTTTTCTACGTGTTTCCTTTTTCTTCTTTATACTGTAACTGCTATTCTAATAGCAAATCCTTCATAAAAGTTATTGCATTACATTCTTGATTAAATTATCTTTCCATTGATATATAATTTTATGGTACTACTCAAAAAAAAATAAAAAGTGGTGTTATTAGCTAGTTTTAGAAAATACACTTTTTCCCAAAAGGTTTCCACAATTTTGGCCACTACTGTATGCTGAGGGAAGGGGAAATCAATTACTTCTTCTTCTCTAGATCCTCCATCATTGCATCGATCTCCCCAACTGCATCTCCCCTCCATCTAAAAGCCTCCGCCGTCCCATCTTTTAGCCTTCTCCGACTTCATCCTTTCAGAGGGAACCCATGTCTTGGAGAGCCACTCCACCTTCTTAGTGTAACTCAGAAAAGCCAAAGCAGTCGTAATGTAAGCTACTCCATCGTCGGCAAACTCTAAAAACCTTTCGCTTCCTATGAGAAAGAGAGATTTCTGAGCAAAAAAGGAGCAAGCGAAAAGAAGAGGCAGGGACTCGGAACTAGCTGGAGGCCGTAGAAGGAAACTCAAAATTCAAGAGGAAGAGGGAAGGAGAGAGGGAGGGAGGGCGAGATTTATTTTCTCCAGTCGTAAATCTTGTCCCCTTGTTCTTCTGCCCAACGAAGCATGATAAAGTCCTTTTCCATAAAGTATTGAGCCTTAAAAGCCACAAAGCTCACCCAATCAGTAGCCATCTGTTTCCCCCCCACCATCCGCCGTAACAGTGACTCCCATAGAGGAGGGGCAAAAGAAGTCCACAGAGAAAGGAGCCCACTGTTCTAGCCAAGGGGTGTGGCGGGGGGGGGAAACCAAATGAATAGCAGTGGAAATCTTTTAGTTTTTTTTTTTTTCCTTGCAAATCTGTATCTATAGAGACTGAGGGAGGAAAAAAGAGAGCCATTATATCGATACAACAATTGTCAAGTGTGACACAAAAAAGGGAGAAGGCATCCAGAGGGCAACCTGAGCAGGCAGCCGAGTTTCCCGGGCGTGAAAGCACAGCCTAACAGATTTATAGAAAACTTTAATTGGTTTTCAATCAGGAGACAAAGCCGCTGAAGCCAAACAGAGGAAAGTGGCAAAGTGGTTCACACCCGGGGTCTTCGCGGTACGAGGTCCATTCAAGGGACAGCGCATAATTTATTTTTATTTTATTTTATTTTTTTTTAAAAAGAAGAGCAAGTGTTCCTTGTCCAGCGTGGAGTGGGCTTCTCCTTCCATGTTCTCTCCCACACGCATACAACAATTTTTGCAATGGAGGATATGGATACATTCCAAAGAGATATTTTGGGGAAAAAATGTTTTTAAAAGAGAATGAAAAGAAGTCGACGACTGCACCCTGATAAAAAAACAGGTTTCGGCGGGGTGTTCAAACAGGCCACCGTCTCTCTCTGGCAAAGATGTGAATCAGTGGTGAAATCCAATTTTTTTTACTACTGGTTCTGTGGGCGTGGCGTGGTGGGCGTGGCGTGGCGGGCATGGTGTGGTGTGGCTTGGTGGGCATGGCAGGGGAAGGATACTGCAAAATCCCCATTCCCACCTCACTCCAGGGGAAGGATACTGCAAAATCTCCATTCCCACCCCACTCTAGGGGAAGGATACTGCAAAATCCCCATTCCCTCCCCACTCCAGGGGAAGGATACTGCAAAATCCCCATTCCCACCCCACTCTGGGGCCAGCCAGAGGTGGTATTTGCCGGTTCTCCAAACTGCTCAAAATTTCCGCTACGGATTCTCCAGAACCTGTCAGAACCTGCTGGATTTCACCTCTGGCGTAAAAAAAAAGAGCCCTGGTGGCTCAGCAGACTAAAGCACTGTTATTAACCTCAGCTGCCTGCAATTACTGCAAGTTCAAATCTCACCAGGCTCAAGGTTGACTCAGCCTTCCATCCTTTCTAAGGTAGGTAAAATGAGGACCCGGATTGTGGGGGCAATAAGCTGACTTTGTATAAAATATACAAAAGTATGAAGGCTATTGCTGAGCACGTTGTAAGCCGCCCTGAGTCTCCGGAGAAGGGCGGCATATAAATCAAATCAATAATAAATCAAATCAATAATCGCCAAATACTCTAAACATGTGTATACCTCCCAATTTAAGAGGCAACGAAGTGAAGGAGGGGGCTTGTGGCTCAGAGATTAATTCAACTGCCTAACATGCAGGAAGCCCAAGTTCGAATCTGAGTAAGGGTATGGCTAACTGATGAAAGCTAAATAGCTTGAAATAGATCTATACTAGTCTCCCTTTATTTCTTTATCAGCAAAATATTATATATATATAAAATATATATATATATATATATTTGACTGAAGTTCTCGTTTTGGTGCTTAGAACTATCCTCCCTGTAAAGGTACAATGTGTCTTTTTCTTCTGTGAATGAGATTTCACAGAACCAGGGCTGTAGAACATCTTAGCTTACGTAGGTAAAACCTGGCTAGAAAGAATATGCACATAAAAGCCTACGAAAAAGAAAAAGACACATTGTACCTTTACAGGGAGGATACCTGAGAAGAGGGCGTGGCTCACTGATGATGCCTTACAAGGCAGAAATAGCTATCTAAGTCTCCCAGAGAGCATCTTAGCTTACGTAGGTAAAACCTGGCTAAAATCAGAGATCATCTGCGTCGACCAGATGCGTTGGGAATGGTTGGGAGAAAGCTGAAGGAGGCAACTTGACACTAATCAATCACTGGAAGTTTACAGAAGCTGGTTAACAAGGCCATAAATGTAAAATACCTTCTGTCCTGTGACGAGACAGCATCTTTTCTGAAAAAGAGAAAGCCAGAACTGTCAGGTTCATTGTCTCCTCCAGGGAATCTTTTACGCAGTTCTGGGCTGCATAAACAGAGGGATAGAATCAAGATCACGTGAAGGGTTAATACCATTTTGTAATGCCTTGGTAAGGCCACACTTGGAATTCTGCATCCAGTTTTGGTCGCCACGATGTAAAAAAAAAAAAAGATGTGGAGACTCTAGAAAGAATGCAGGGAAGAGCAACAAAGATGCTCTTTAAAAATGCTTTTAAAAGCCTCTGATGATCCCAGCTGAGCTGCACAATCATTGTAGGCTTTTTTTTTTTTTTACTTTTAAAAGCATTTTTTTGGCCGAAGAAGTTGTAGAAAAAATGCTTTTAAAAGTAAAAAAACCAGCCTCTGATGATCGCGCGGCTCAGCTGGGCATGGGAATGGGGGCGGCAGGGATTTTTGCTACCGGTTCACCGAACCACCTGTCACCATCGCTACCGGATCAGGTGATCCGTCCGAACTGGGAGCATTTCACCCCTGATGTGACCCCAGGATACTGCAACCATCATAAATAAGAGCCAGTTGCCAAATGTCCAAATTTTAATCCTATGACCATGGGGGTTCTGTGATGGTTGTAAGTATGAAAAAATGGTCATAAATGACTTTTTTCCAGTGCCATTGTAACTTAGAATGGTCACTAAGTGAATGATTGTAAGTTGTGGACTACCTCTGCAATTTTGTGTAGGATATCTATTTGGAAAACAATGCAATCCTGTTTCAGATGCAGGTTTAATGCATGTTGTGGGGGCAGTTCGCATTATGCCACCATATTCTCCTGCCAGGCGCTGTGAAGGAATCCATCATTTTGTCGGCTGCCATGGTGATGTTAAAGAGGAGACATCTAATGGGGAAAATAGGGGGCAGACCCCTAACTCGAGCAGTTTAACCACGGGCATGGTTAAAGACACAGGGATTCAAAGCCAACTTTTAATGAGCTAAATGTTTAAAATAAAAACACTGTAAAAATATGTTGAAGCGTGCAAACAAATCTGGCAATTTTGTTTTCTCATACATTTCATTTTTTGAAAAAAAAAAAAAGATCTTCAATTAATTTTTCCCGGGTTGTAAACATATTTGTGAATGCTGATAAATTATTAACTTTTGTTCAAAAGGCAGGATATTGACTTAATAAACGACTAAAAATAATATTCTTGGGCAAAGATGTATTGAATGAAATTTTCACTCACTAGAAAGCTTGAGAGAGAAACACCACTCAATGTAATAGGTCAAATATCCATAGTTTATCTATCCTGCTAGGTTGGAATCAGAGAATAAGATCTCAGATCTCAGATTAACAGAGTGGGAAGGGACCTTGTAGGTCTGGTAGTTCAATCCCCCCACCCAAGCAGGAGCCCCTACACCATTTCTGACAGATGGCAGTCCAATCTCTTCTTGAAAGCTTCCACAACTTCTGAAGGCAACTTTTGTTCCATTGGTTGATTGCTCTCACTCTCAGAACATTTCTCCTTATTTCTAGGTTGAATCTCTCCTTGTTCAGTTTTCATCCGTTATTCCTTGTCTGGCCTTCAGGTGCCTTGGAAAATAGGTTGACCCCCTCCTCTCTGTGGCCGCCCCTCGAATATTGGAAGGCGCCCCTCAACATGAGTGACATCAAGTTGACCATGTGACCCACCCAGTCACATGACCACCTAGCCATGCCCACCCAGCTGGTCATTAGGCAGATTATATTAGTGATCCGCGGGATTTAAAATTATGAATTTTGTGGTCCCTGGGGTCTGAAAGGTTGGTGATCCCTGCTCCAGAGGGCATCCACAGCATGGAGAGGCCATTTTCGCCTTCCTGGAGGCTTGAGGAAAGCTTCCGGAGCCCAAGGAGGGTAAAAAGCCCCCCTCCCCAATCGTGGTGCAGGAGGCCGACTAGACCACGCCCACCATGGCCACGCCCATCCAGCAATCGGGCAGAGAATCCGTTGCTAAAATTTTTAAAGCTCACCCCTGCCCGCCTCCCATCATTACTCAAAATCCATGCGCTAACATGGCTTGCTTTGAGAGACGCTAAAAAAAATGTATGACAATTTTGCATCCCTGTTATTGAAAAAACAACAACAAAGGGAACCAATACACTTAATATCGCCCCTGTGTAATTATACAGGATTAATCGTAGAGCTATCTGGTTTCCATAAGAGAAAAATTGGGTTTTTTAAAATTATTATTGGGGGAGGGGAGGAGAAAAGACATGAGATTATGTTAATGGCTCTTTCCTTTCGTGATTTTCCATCTCCTTATTTTTTGCATATGGACATTCCCCAGATCACTGGACAATCAGACTTAAAAGTCCTGTTAACATGAATCCTAGCAGGTCAGAAAAAAGCATTTATTTGTAAGGGATTAAGGGGGGGGGCTTGTATAATGCTGCATTTTCAGAATTACTTTTAGGATTAAGAGGCCGATATAGCAAAGAGACATATTTGTATTTTCTATCCATTTTGATTACTGCTTATTGGAGGATTCGGGATGGTGGGGAGAGCATGGAGGTGAAAAAATAAAAAATAAATCAGCTTCTGCAGCGCATTTAGGAAGATACCACGTTTTCCTCTTAAATACACACAGATACACACAAATATTGTGAGCCAATGTTTCTCAATCTTGGCAACTTGAAGCTGTGTGGATGTCAACTCCCAGAATTCCCCAGCCAGCTTTGCTTTGCTGGTTGGGGAATTCTGGGAGTTGAAGTCCACGGATCTTCAAGCCAGCAAGGTTGAGAAACACTAAGATCTTATTCTGCTTCATTCTAATTCCAATCTAGAAAGATGGATAAACTATTTATTTATTTATTATTTATTATTTGGATTTATATGCCGCCCTATCTCCGAAAGGACTCAGGGTGGCTCACAACAATAAAACACACAAAGTTCATTTTTTAAAAAAATACCCAATAAAACTATAAAAACCATTAAAATCCCCTCTAAAACCCCTTCAGTCCAAGCTGGCCAGGCGGAATAACCATGTTTTAAGGCCACGGCGGAAAGAGCGAAGGTCAGGGGCCACCCGGAGCCCCAGGGGGAGCTGATTCCACAGGATAGGTGCGCCCACAGAGAAGGCCCGCTCCCTAGGGGTCGCCAACCGACATTGTCTGGCCAATGGCACCCCAAGGAGGCCCTCCCTGTGGGAACGCACCGGGCGATGGGGAGCTGTCGCTGGCTGCAGATGGTCCGCCAAATACCCCAGGCCTAAGCCATGTAGGGCTTTATAGGTGATTACCAGCACCTTGAATCTCACTGTTATGTCCTTATAAGGACATCCGCCCTGATTGGCTGCCAGCCATCGGGCGGGAGATTTGAATCCCTGTCAAGGGGCGGTGCGTCTGCCGGGAGCGAATATAAGGAGAGCTCCGGCAGCGCGCCAGCAGTCTTGACTCGTACTTTGTAATGAATAAAAGTTGCTTTATGTATCGAGCTGGTCCAGTCTTCTTTTCCCTGCGCCGGATCTAACACTGGCGACGAAGGACTAGAGAGAAGAACCTTCACAAGACTCTTGGCACGATCGCCCACCGAACAAAATCACCACACCACAGCGATCTTCCAGAATGGCCACCCCGCAAGCCCCGATGACCGCGCTGAACCCGTTCGACCCATCCCGGGAGAAGTGGAGGTCATACATGGTCCGATTCCGGCAGTTCCTGCGAGGCAATGGATACCAGAACCTCGATGAGGAGAGAAAAAGAGCCCTCTTCCTGGCTCATTGCGGATCGGACGTTCTGGAGATGGCGATTGACCTCGTGGCACCCAGGGACATCGAGGAGATGTCCTGGAACGACCTGCAGGAAGTCCTACAGGAGCACTATGCACCTACAGGCACCCCCATCGCAAACAGGTTCACCTTCCAGCAAAGAAACCAGCGGGAAGGTGAATCCATCAAGGAATTCGTGGCAGCGCTTCGCCAAATCGCTGCCAACTGCGAGTTCGACAATGTGGACAATGCCATCCGGGACCGCATTGTGTTTGGAATGCGAGATGTGGGGCTGCAGAAGAAGTTCCTCAGCCGGAAGAAGATTCCGCTCAAAGATGTCCTCGACGAGGCAACGGCGGCTGAAACGTCTGAGCAAGCAGCCGCCGCGATGGTAAAAGCAAGGGGGATCCATAAGATCCACAAGTCGGGCCCGACCTCATCAGACGAGGCAACTACTCAATCCGAGTCTGATGAGGAAATGGCCGTCCACAAGGTGTCCCGCCCTCCCAGGCGGGAAAACCCACAGCATGGCGACCGGGGAGAGCGATGCGGCAGCTGCAGAGGCGACCACCCCAGGGCAAACTGCAGATGGAGGGACGCGACCTGCCGCCGATGCCTGAAGAGGGGCCACATCGCAGAGGCCTGCAGAGCCACAGATCCAGCCCCGGAACCACCCAGACCACGATTCAGGGAAAATCGCAAAGATAACCAGAGGACATCCAAACGGTCCTCAAACCAGTCCCGGCGCGGGGAGGAGGAATATCCCCGCAACAGGACGGTGCACCAGACCACCACCATTGCTCACACAAGCGACGAGGGAACCACCAAGTTCCACGTGACGCTGCTAGCAGAGGGGTCTCCGTGCAAGATGGAGGTAGACTCCGGATCCGCCTACTCCATCATGGACTGGCAGCACCTACAGCAGCTGAACCCGGCATACAAAAGGACCCAGCTGAAAACCCCGAAGGCGAGACTTGTGGACTTCAACGGGAACCCCATTGAAATCCTAGGCAGAGCCACAATCCGGGTGAAGTACAACGACTTCAACGGAAAGCTACCCATCACCATTGTGCAGCACAGCCGACCGAACCTGTTGGGTGTGGAGTGGTTCAAGCCGCTGGGACTTTCACTTCAGGGCATCCACGAGATCCGCAGGGACGAACTCGACTCCATCATCGAAGAGTTCAAAGAAGTCTTCGATGGTAAGCTGGGGAAATTTGTGGGGAGGCCAATCTCCTTTAATCTGGACAAGGGAATCACCCCAATCAGGCTCAAGCCCCGCCGAGTTCCATTTGCCCTGCGGCCTAAAGTAGATGAGCAGCTGGATAAGCTGATCGCCCAGGGCGTCCTGGAACCGATCGATCATGCCTCATGGGAGACCCCCATTGTGACCCCACTGAAGCATGATGGGTCCGTGCGCATCTGTGCTGACTACCGTTGTACCATCAACAAGGCGTTGGCACAGAGCGCATACCCAGTCCCAGTGGTGCAACATCTGCTGCATTCCCTGGGATCTGGATCAATTTTCGCGAAACTGGACCTGGCCCAGGCTTACCAGCAACTGCCAGTGGATGACAAAACGGCGGAGGCTCAAACAATTGTCACGCACAGAGGGGCATTTAAATGCAACCGCCTCCAATTTGGAGTCAGCGCTGCCCCTGGCATCTTCCAATCCATGATGGAACGCCTTCTCCAAGGCGTTCCAGGGGTGGTGCCTTACTTCGATGATGTGCTCATCTCCGGTGACTCAAGAACCCAACTCCTTGAAAGGCTCAGGCTTGTCCTGCAGCGGTTCAAGGCCAAGGGTTTGAGGGTCAGGCGGGACAAGTGCATCATAGGAGTACAGGAAGTCGAGTTCCTGGGCTTCCTCATTGATAGCACAGGCATCCACCCCACCAAATCAAAAGTGGAAGCAATCCATGAAGCTCCAAGCCCAAAAAACAAAACGGAGCTTCAGGCTTTCCTTGGGTTGCTCAACTTTTACGCCATTTTTTTAAAACAGAAAGCCACAGTTGCTGAGCCACTCCACCGCCTGCTGGGAAAATCGGCTTCCTGGAAGTGGGGCCAGGAAGAGGAAGCGGCATTCCGGGCCATCAAAGGACTATTGACGTCCAAAAGCGTACTCATTCAGTACAGCGAGACGCTTCCCATCAGACTGACCTGCGACGCGTCGCCTTACGGGGTGGGGGCAGTCCTCAGCCACGAACTGCCCAATGGCTCGGAAGCCCCAATCGCGTACTTCTCAAAGACCATGTCCGGCGCAGAACGGAACTATAGCCAGCTGGACAAAGAAGCCCTGGCCATCGTGGCTGGAGTGAAGCGCTTCCACGAATACCTCTACGGAAGAAGCTTCACCATAGTCACAGACCACAAGCCTCTCCTGGGACTCCTCGCAGGCGACCAACCAACCCCGACCTTCATGTCCCCGAGAATGACGAGATGGGCAATCTTCCTAGCGGGCTACTCCTATAGGCTCGTGCACCAGCCAGGCACAGCCATAGGAAACGCCGACGCCCTCAGCAGATGCCCGTCGAAGAAGCCGGTCGAAGACCCAGTCCCCACACTCCACCTACTGCACATTGATGACGACGCCAGCTGCCCGGTGTCATCCGCAGATGTGGCCGTCCACACCCAAAAGGACCCCACACTCCGCACAGTGAAATCCTGGATCCTCAGAGGGTGGCCGTCGGGAAAGCCAGAGGAAAGATTCAGCCCGTTCGCCAGGAAACAGGAGGAGCTGTCCACCATGAAGGGCTGTCTGCTATGGGGAGACAGGGTGCTGATTCCAAGCACTCTGCAACGGCGAACGTTGGAGACCTTGCACAAGGGGCACCCGGGCATCGTCCGCATGAAGGCACTGGCACGGAGTTATGTCTGGTGGCCCTCCATGGACAAAGACATTGAACAATGGGTCTCCAGATGTGACCCGTGCCAAGAAGTTCGCCCAGCGCCGCCGCAATCCGAGGTCGCGAAGTGGGAGACCCCCGGCAACCCCTGGTCGAGGGTCCACATTGACTTCGCGGGTCCGATGCAGGGGCGACACCTCCTCATCGTGGTAGATGCCTTCTCCAAATGGCTCGAGGTGGTGCCCATGGCATCTACCACAACGGACGCGACGATCCGAGCCCTGCGCCGTCTCTTCGCCACTCATGGTCTACCGGATGTGCTGGTCTCAGACAACGGCCCCCAGCTCACATCCTTGGCCATGGAATCCTTCCTGGCGGGACTGGGCATCCGCCACGCCCTGTCCGCCCCTTACAGGCCGGCCGGAAACGGACAAGCGGAACGCATGGTCCGACTGACCAAAGAGGCCCTCACCAAGATGGGCCCGGGGGACTGGCAAGAGCGCATAGACAATTTCCTCCTCACCCAGCACATCACGCCACACGCCACCACCCACAAGAGCCCGGCCGAACTGTTGATGGGCAGAAGGTTGAGGTCACCCTTGGACCGGCTGCACCCCCAATACAGCCCGGAAGTGACCGCAACCGCCAGCCGCCCGCTTCGCGCCTTCAGCAACGGAGATTCAATTTTCGCGCTGAACTTCAGCGGCTCTCCTAAGTGGCTGAAGGGGAAGATTGCCAGCACAACCGGCCCCAAATCATACATCGTCGAGTTGGAAGATGGACAGTTCGCGAGACGTCACATCGACCAACTCCGAAAAAGGTGGGGGGGAGCGCATGAAAACCAGCCTGACGAGGGAGGCCTACAACACCCCGATGAGGTAGACCTCCAACACCCCAGCGAGGTAGGCCTACCACACCCAGACCCGGTAGGCCTACAACAACCCGGCGAGGTAGGCCTACGACACCCCGACGAGGTAGGCCTACCACACCCCTGCGAGGCAGAGCAGCACCACCCCGTCAAGGTCGGCCCAGCCCACTACCAGATGCTGTCACGCCGGCAGCCCAGCGAGGTAGACCGGGGCCAACCGCACGGAGGATGGCAACAACAACCCAGCCAGGTGGGCACCGGGCACAGCAAGGCCAGGGACCACCAACCCAGCCCGCAGGTAGACCGGGACCTGCCCAGAGGAGGAGCAATGCACCCCACCAGTGACAGCAGCCCATGCCAGCCCGGCAGGGGAGACTGCAGTTCAAGGCGAGTAGACCGGGACCCAGCCAAGACGGGCAACCCACGACCCACGGGCGAGGGTGGCACACTACTCACCGACGTGGGGGACCCCCGCCCATCACAAGAGACAGCCAAGAAACGACACCCCGACCAGGATGGCCCCAGGCACCAACCAACGGTAGACCAGGGACTAGGGGGAAGGGGAAGTCGACAACAACCCGGCCAGGGAGACCTGCACCACCCCGGCAGGGGAGACCTCCGCCGCCCCGCGGAGGTAGCACCGCAACAACACCCCGACCAGGTCGACCACCGCCAGCCAGACAAGGTAGACCGACGCCAGCCCAACCGAGGGAACCAACGCCACCCCTGCGAGGTCGGACGGCACAACAACAACAACGAGAGCCAGCACCACCCGAACCGAGCGGAACCGCCACCCGAGCGGCAGCAAGCCGGACCGAGACCGAACCACAGCGCCCGGGAGACCAGGGAAGAGCAAGAAATGGACTTACCGAGACTCAGACGCTCTTCCCGGGTCGGAACCGAGCAGCCGAGGCGAGGCGAGAGATCCACAGGACAGGAGGAAGACCACCAGGACCAGCGATCCAAGGTCTGCGGTCCGGCCGGAGGCGCTGGGGGTGGCCCCGCTCACTCGACAGCCGAACCGAGCCCGGTTCCGGAGAGGGAACCAGGAGACGAAAGAGCCCCGTCCTTCCAGGCCGGAGACGGAGGAGAAGTGAGACTGCGCAGGTCAGCTAGGGTGCCGAGGCGTCCGGCGTACCTGCGCGACTACGTAACGTTTGTGAATGAGATTGACATTTCGGACTAAGGGGGGAGGAGTGTTATGTCCTTATAAGGACATCCGCCCTGATTGGCTGCCAGCCATCGGGCGGGAGATTTGAATCCCTGTCAAGGGGCGGTGCGTCTGCCGGGAGCGAATATAAGGAGAGCTCCGGCAGCGCGCCAGCAGTCTTGACTCGTACTTTGTAATGAATAAAAGTTGCTTTATGTATCGAGCTGGTCCAGTCTTCTTTTCCCTGCGCCGGATCTAACACTCACCCAGAGGGCAACTGGTAGCTAATGCAGGTCCCGCAGGAGGGGTGTAACATGAGAGTGTCGGGACACTCCCATCACTACCTGTGCGGCCACATTCTGCACCAGCTGAAGCCTCCAAGTGGTCTTCAGGGCCAGCCCCATGTAGAGAGCATTGCAGTAGTCGATTTAGATATTTGACTTGTTAGGTTTGGTAAGTGTTTCTCCCTTAAGCTCTCTACTCAGCTGAAATTCCCTTCAATACATCTTTGCCTCTAAGAATATTATAAGCTTTGCTGGCTGGGGAATTCTGAGAGTTGAAGTCCATGCAGCTTCAAGCATGCTTCAAGGTTGAAAAACACTGTTCTAAGGTATGTGGTGCTCTACAGTTAGTCCTTGACTTATGACAGTGGGGGGTTCCAACTGGCTTTACTACCGGTTCTCTTCGTGCACATGCTCCGCGCAAGCGCGTTAGGTATCTGCCCAGCTGAGGTGCGGCAATCCATTCTGCCACACCTATCAGTTGGGCTAAAAAAGAACAAATAAAGTAGGAATAACACGGGGGCGGATGGGAGGGCCCAGCTCCCAGACAAAGAGAACCGGTTCGGTGACGTCACATCGTCACCGCTACCAGCTCGACCGAACCGGGCTGAACTGAGAGGAACCCACCACTGACTTATGACCCTTTGTTTAGCAACCATTCAAAATTACGACAGTGCTGGAAAAAGTTACTCATGATCAGTCCTCACACTTGCGACCAGCACAGCACCTCCCATGGTCATGTGATCAAAATTTAGGTGCTTGGCAACCAAATGTTGGCAACCAGTAGCCATTGATGACAGTCCCCATGTGATGCGACTGTCATTTGTGACTTTCCTAGCTGGTTTTTGACAAGCAAAGTCAATGGTGGGGGGGAAGCTGGATTCATTTAATGACCGTGGCAAAAAAAAAAGATGGTAAAATTGGCCGAAACTCACTTAATGACCACTTCATTTAGTGATGGAAGTTCCAATCCCAATTGTGGTTGTAAGTCGAGAACTACCTGTATATCAAACTTTTTTCAATTCTCAGTATGCTGGCTGGGGAATTCTGGGAACTGAAGTCTACTCCTCTTAAAGTTGCCAAGTTTGAAAGTCACTGCTCTGTATGGATTGACTTGTTCTAACCAATTAATTGGGCTGATATCTTTGTTGTTAAATCTTTGTATTCTTCTGTATGATTTAGTCAAGGTGGGAGACGGATCAGTGATACCAGAGCTAGGGATATTATCTTTAAAATATGAATTCAATTCGTCTTCGGATTGATGTCATATTAATAGGCATTGTTCACACACTTGCAATTATATTAACATACGATCCGGAAACTTGCATTCAGACATAAAGAATGTAGGAATTGCACTCCACTCCCTTGTCCCCTTTTAAAGTGGCACAAACTATCCATTAAAAAGCAATTATAAGAGCAGAAAGCAATGCGTGGTGATTTGTACAAGAAAGCCTCGTGGCCTTTGGTGGGATTTCTCTCTAGGGAAATGTTTGAAGGAATGCAGATTTGAAGACATGCTCAGGTTTAAATATAGCCAGTTTAAACTCTCTTTGCTAGAAGATTGAAACAGCACACTCAAGGGACTGCCATCAACGGTGCAACTTCTAGCCAGAGGTAATATACTGGTAGGAGAAGCTGCAGAAGTTTGGCTTTCCTTTCCTTTCCTTTCCTTTCCTTTCCTTTCCTTTCCTTTCCTTTCCTTTCCTTTCCTTTCCTTTCCTTTCCTTTCCTTTCCTTTCCTTCCTTCCAACAGAACAGAACAGAACAGAACAGAACAGAACAGAACAGAACAGAACAGAACAGAACAGAACAGAACAACAGAGTTGGAAGGGAACTTGGAATCTTCTAGTCCAACTCCCTGCTCAGGCAGGAAACCCTATATCAGTGATGGCGAACCTTTTTAGCAGTGAGTGCTGAAAATATCGCGCGGAAATATCACGCGTGTGCGTGCATGCTCATCGGGGCCGCGCTCCGGAAAAGCAGAACTTCCGGGTTCTAGCACGCATGCGCGCCCGACGATCAGATGGCCGGTGCACATGCACAGGCCGGTTTTCGACACTGTCGCACATGCAAAGGACAGGTGATCGTCGTACGTGCATGCGTGCCAGAAACCCAGAAGACAATCAGGCAAGGCCATATGTGCCGGGCAACATGGCTTTGCGCGTCACTTTGGGCACGTGTGCCATAGGTTCGCCATCATGATCCTAAATCATTTCAGACAAATTGTTGTCCAATCGCTTCTTAAAAACTTCCATTATTGGAGCATTCACAACTTCTGGTGGCAAGTTGTTCTACTGATGAATTGTTTTAACTGTCAGGAAATTTCTCCTTAGTTCTAGGTTGCTTCTCTCCTTGATTAGTTTCCACCCGTTGCTTCCTGTCCTGCCCTCAGGTGCTTTGGAGAATAGCTTGACTCCCTTTTCTTTCTTTCTTTCTTTCTTTCTTTCTTTCTTTCTTTCTTTCTTTCTTTCTTTCTTTCTTTCTTTCTTTCTTTCTTTCTTTCTCTCTCTCTCTCTCTCTCTCTCTCTCTCTCTCTCTTTCTTTCTCTTTTCCTTCCTTCCTTCCTTCCTTCCTTCCTTCCTTCCTTCCTTCCTTCCTTCCTTCCTTCCTTCCTTCCTTCCTGTCACAGAAGGTCCGTCGGTATCTGTGTGGCAATGACAGTAATATGATTTATGTGGGGCATTAAATTACAAGCTGGGACGTGGGAATAGCGATGTGCGTGGAGAAATCTGTCGTTTTCTTTCTGCTTCCCAAGCTTTTGGCCCATCCCCTCCCTCCCCCCCACCTGCAGAGATTTTGAGCTGTATTAAATTCTGCATTTCAGGTGGAAAGCTGCCCTGGCCTTCCCTTGAGCTGCCTGAGGTCCAGCTGTGCTCTAGTGTGTCGGAGAGCTGGAATGTCGCACAGAGACACATCTGCTGAATGCGGGTAGTGTTCATTAGCCAGCCCTTCAAAACCAGAGCCTGATGACAGCCCCTCTGCCTGCTGCCAAGGAAAAGGCAAATCCCTCCAGACATGGCGGCCTGCCATGCCTGCCTTGGCTCTGAAAATGGTGGGAGCTCTCAACTTTTCCTCCTGCCGGGCTGTGCAAACAGGCAGAAATGGTCCAGGGTCCAAGGGCACGTTTGCCAGTTAGGAATACAGTGTAACAGTAACAGAGTTGGAAGGGACTTTAGAGGTCATCTAGTCCAATCCCCTGCTCACACAGGAGACCTATACTAGGGATTCGAACCGCCGAACTTCCAAATTCCAGTGTTCCAGAGAATGGAAGTATATCAGATTACAGATGAACACAGTTGGAAGGGACCTTGTAGGTCATCTAGTCCAACCCTCCGCCAAAGCAGGAGACCCTACACCATTTCTGACAGATGGCAGTCTAGTCTCTTCTCGAAAGCCTCCAGTCACAAAGCTCCCACAACTTCCGAAGGCAACTTCTGTTCCGTGGGTTGATTGTTCTCACTGTCAGAAAATTTCTCCTTACTTCTAGGTTGAATCTCTCCTTGATCAGTTTCCATCCATTATTCCTTGTCTGGCCTTCGGGTGCCTTGGAAAATCGCTTGACCCCCTCCTCTCTGTGGCAGCCCCTCAAATATTGGAAGACTGCTATCCTGTCTCCCCTGGTCCTTCTCTTCATTGGACTAGCCATGCCCTGTTCCTGTAGCCATTCTTCATATTATAGAAACCCTGGTTTGGTTTCCATAATACTTTATAATAAGCTAAAATGGAGTTGGGTAGTGTGGGAAGCCCCTCCCTCCAAAGAATGAACTATTTTGGGGGATATTAATACTATTATACTATTTTAGGAATACTATTTTGGGCAGGATAGAATATTTCCCCTAAAGGAGAAAAGGAGGGGAGGAGAAAACGTTAAGGGAGACAGAAACCAGCCCCAATTTCCCTGCCCCACAGCAGAAACTGAGGAGGCCAGCTTTTAGAAATGCAGATCAATTCAGAAAGACTGGGTCAGGCACAGGTTTCAGATAAGCAACACAATAAGCAACACAATCAAGCCAAAGGTTGACAAAATTAGCTCAGACAAACACCTAGGACAGGAGTCAGCAACCTGCAGCTCCGGAGCTGCATGTGGCTCTTTGGGCCCTCTGCTGTGGCTCCCTGTCAGGTGATCCCACCACTGGCTGGCCCCACCCCTCGCCCTCCCCTCCCAGTCACTCCTCGCCTGGCCTGAGAAGGTAAGGACGACAGTGGGGGATGGAGAAGCAGCCAGGGCAGAGACAGAGAGACACAGAGAGAGGGGGAGAGAGAGAGAGAGAGACATAGAGAGATACAGAGAGAGAGGGAGGGAGGGGAAAGAGAGATGTCAAAAGGATTTTATGGTTCCCAGTGTTTTTTAACAACTGGGTCTCTGTCCTAATGACCGGCTGGGTAGGCGTGGCTGGGGGGGTGTCATGTGACTGGTGGAAGTGAGTGACATCGAGTTGGCCACGCCCACCCAGGTTTTGAGGCTCCTGGTGTTTTCTTTTCTGTGGGAAACGGGTCCAAATGGCTCTTTGAGTATTTAAGGTTGCAGACCCCTGACCTAGGATTTGCATTTCGCTTTTTGCCTATGGAGCCAGGCATGACCCCTAGGTGACCCCATAGGAATCCAGAAGGTATAAAAACCCACCCACTCGAAACTTCTTTTCATTCAACTAGACATACCCAGTTCCTGCAACCATTCTTCGTCTGTTTTAGCCTCCAGTCCCCTAATCCTCTTTGTTGCTCTTCTCTGCACTCTTTCTAGAGTCTCCACATTTTTTTTTACATCATGGCAACCAAAACTGGATGCAGTATTCCAAGTGTGGCCTTACCAAGGCATTATAAACTGGTATTAACACTTCACGTGATCTTGATTCTATCCCTCTGTTTATGCAGCCTATGACTGAGGACGTGCTTATAGTGTGTGAAGAGATTACAGCAGGGGTGAAATGCTCCCAGTTCGGACCGGATCGCCCAATCCGATAGCAATGGCAGTGGGTGGTTCAGAGAACCGGTAGCAAAAATCCCTGCCCCCCACCATGCCCAGCTGATCCGCGCAATTATCAGAGGCGGTTTTTTTTAATTTTTAAAAGCATTTTTTCTACAACCTCTTTGGCCAAAAAAATGCTTTTAAAAGTAAAAAAAAAAGCCTCTGATGATCGTGCGGATCAGCTGGGATTGTCAGAGGCTTTTAAAAGCATTTTTTCTACAACCTCTTTGGCCAAAAAAATGCTTTTAAAAGTAAAAAAAAAAGCCTCTGATGATCGCGCGGATCAGCTGGGATCGTCAGAGGCTTTTAAAAGCATTTTTTCTACAACCTCTTACGGTTGTAGAAAAAATGCTTTGAAAAGTAGAAAAAAAAAGTTGGCCACGCCCACTCAGTCACATTACCCACCACCACTAAGCCACGCCCACAGAACCAGTAGTAACAAATTTTACATTTCATCACTGGATTACAGGTAGTCCTCGGTTTATGACCAGTTTAGTGACTGTTCAAAATTACAACGGCATTGAAAAAGCGGCACTGACTTATTTATGGCTGATCTTAACAGTTAAGACCATTGTAACATCCCCATGGTCACATGATCAAAATTCAGGTGCTTGGCAACTGCCATGTATTCATAATGGCTGCAGCATCATCCCAGGGTCATGTGATCAACATTTGAGGTTTTCCAAGATGGCTTCTGACAAGCACCCTCAATGGGAGAAGCCAGATTTGCTTAACGACCTCATGATTTGCTTGACAACTGCTGTGATTTGTTTAACAGCCATGGTAAAAAAAAAGTTTGCAAAATTGGGCACAACTCAGTTAACAGCTGCCTTGCTTAGCAATGAAAATTCTGGTCCCAATTATGATAATAAGTCGAGAATTACTGTATGTATCTAGCAACCTGCCTAAATTGAGTAATGATAAAGACTTACTACCAGTATATTAAAGGGAAATAAATACAAGTTGAAATTAAGGGGATAGATAAATAAGTTTGGGGCCCAGTTTCTAAAGTTACCAAGTTTGCTTATCATGACCAGCTTGAGAAAATATTAAGATAGTAAACTGCATAAACAAAGATTTTTTTAAAGAAAATCCTAAAAGGACAAGCTAGGGACAGATTAGCATAAAAAATATATGTGGTTGCTAGAAGTCTAAGATAAATTTGATGCCAAGTAATCATATAATCATCATCATCATCATCATCATCATCGACCACCTGATCAGTGGGTGCAGCAAAATTTCACAAACTGACTACCTACAACGCCATGACCGTGTTGCTAAAATCATTCACTGGAAATTGTGCCAGAAGTTTGGATTTGAGTACAGCAAAAACCACTGGGAACATCAGGTTGAGAAAGTTTTAGAGAATGAGAAACTCAAGATCTTGTGGGACTTTAGGATTCAGACTGACAGGCACTTGGTCCACAACACACCTGACATAACAATAGTTGAAAAGAAAAAAGTATGGTTCATTGACATTGCAATACCTGGTGATGCACGGATTGAAGATAAGCAGCAAGAAAAAATCACAAAGTACCAGGACTTGCAAATTGAAGTTGAGCGACTGTGGAAAAAGAAATCGTGTGTTGTCCCGATTGTAATGGGAGCCCTTGGAGCAATACCCAAAGGACTACCCCGCTATTTAGAAATTCTAAATTTGCCGGACTTGAACATTTTGACTCTACAAAAAACCACCTTACTCGGAACAGCTTACATCCTCCGACGATACCTTAACAGTTCCTAGGTCCTTGGTTAGGACTCGAGCTGCTGAGCTATTAACCAGCCTCAAAGGCTGTGACTCTCACTAAAGATTAACCAATAATAATAATAATAATAATAATAATAATAATAATAATAATAATAATAATAACAACAACAACAACAACAACAACAAACAACAACAATAAAGTTTATTGTCATTGTACATACACAGTATACCCATACAAAGAAATTCACATAACACCTAGAGACCAGACCCAACTCACATGACAATCCCCAGACACACTCCCACCCACCAAAAATTCACCACACCTAAAACCACCCAAACATCCATACAACAGACCAAGTAATGCTGTCCAACAGCTCACTGATGGTGGCCGTTTAGTTCATTGTTGAGTGCAATTATAGCTCTGGGATAAAAACTATTCAGAAAACGTGCGGTCCGAGTTTTAATTGTTCTGTATCTTCTGCCAGAAGGCAGCAGTCCAAAAAGATTGTAAGCAGGATGGGAAGAGTCTCTGAGAATGTTATGCAACTTTCTCAAACAGCGAGATTCGGAGATGTCATCCAGGACTGGTATCTGGAGCCTGATGATATTCTGGGCAGTTTTAATGATATCATCATCTGGGGTAAAAACAACATTAATGCTGAAGAGCTAAAATCAAACTGATGCCATTGTCAAAAGACCAAGTGGACAGGAAACAAGATGGAAGATGGAATTAAACAATCTGGACCCAGACTGTACAGTATTTATGATGAACTGGACACTGCAGGCCCTATTCAAGGAAAGTACTTGAAAGTACATTTTAGAGACAATGAAAACAGCACTGGAAAAGTTTTCAAATGTACTGAGATGAAGCATGCAAAATGTGAGGTCAGAACTAATGTTCAGGGCCCATTTGTTCCACCTAAAAACAGACGAACGAGGAGATGCAAATCTGCCAATTACAATAATCTAATAATTTATGTAGAAACTTAGTTTCTTAGTAAAACGATGCCCCAACGATGCCCTTGATGTGATGTCTCGCTGCCTGGAGGCCGTGCGGGTCTGGATGGGGAGGAACAGGCTCAGACTCAACCCTTCCAAGACCGAGTGGTTGTGGCTCCCGGCGTCCCGATATAGTCAGCAGGTGCCATCGCTGACTATTGGGGGTGAATCTTTGCCCCCCACAGAGAGGGCTCGCAATCTGGGTGTCCTCCTGGACGCACGGCTGTCTTTAGAAGAACATATGACGGCCGTGGCCAGGGGGGCCTTTTATCAGGTCCGCCTGATTCGCCAGTTGCAGCCCTTTCTGGATCGGGACGCCCTGCACACAGTCACTCATGCCCTTGTTACCTCCCGGTTGGACTACTGTAATGCTCTCTACATGGGGCTCCCCTTGAAGAGCACTTGGAGGCTCCAACTGGTCCAGAATGCGGCCGCGCGGGTGGTTATGGGTGCAACCCATTGCGCCCACGTGACACCCCTCCTGCGCGAGCTGCACTGGCTCCCAGTGGTCTTCCGGGTGCGATTCAAGGTGTTGGTTACCACCTTTAAAGCGCTCCATGGCATAGGACCCGGGTACCTTCGAGACCGTCTTCTGCCACCAATAGCCTCCCACAGGCCAGTTCGCTCCCACAGAGAGGGTCTCCTCAGGGTGCCATCGGCCAAGTCATGTCGGCTGGCGACACCCAGGGGGAGGGCCTTCTCTGTGGGAGCCCCAGCCCTGTGGAATGAACTGCCCCCGGAAATTCGTAAGATTTCTGACCTCCGGGTATTTCGCTGCGCACTCAAGACCCTATTGTTCCGCCAGGCTGGGTTAGCAATATAATTTTAAATTGGATGTTTTAAATTTTTGGGGTTTTAAATTAAGCCAAATTTATTTAATATTTTTAAATTATTTTAAATTGATGTTTATTCTGTTTTTAATTAGGCTGTACACCGCCCTGAGTCCTTCGGGAGAAGGGCGGTATAGAAATAAAATAATAATAATAATAATAATAATAATAATAATAATAATAATAATAATAATAATAATAATAATAATAATAATAATAATATTATTATTATTATTATTATTATTATTATTATTATTATTATTATTATTATTATTAAGAGTGTGAACCAGCTGAACCACATAGATACTGGAGGGACTTTTGCTCAAAACCATCTTAAGATGCATTGATCCAACAAGGTACAATCTGGGATGTCCCAGTAGACATTCTGCCACTCTGCCTTGTGGAAAGGCTGAAGTTGTCTTCTGTTGTGGCCCACCAGACTTGAACAATGAGGAAGTTGGGGAGGAACTTGGGCCAGTTCTGGAGTCTGGGGAAGGTTCTGATGGATGCTCTGCGTCAGACGCAGAGATAGAGCCAGGGCCATCTGACATTTCCCAGCCACCCAAGAGGCAGCTGCCTTTGGAGGCTGAGATAAGTGAGAAGGAGGAACAGCTGGGGCCTGTTCCAGACGCACGTCTGCGCAGAGCAGTTAGGAGAGGAGAACAACGGAGGACAAGGAGTCGACTCTGGAAGCAAAGCACACGTGGATGCTGAATGGCCCCTCCCTGGCTGGGGAATAAATAGAAGGAAAGGGGAGTAGTTGTGTAGGAGACAACAGTTCGTATTTCTGAAGATTTTGCTCATTGTGTTTCGTGCCACAAAGACTCCTTGCCAGAACTTAATTTGCAGCCTTTCGTCTGGGAGCTCACGGCCTTGAAATTATCACAAGCAACTGATAAGGTCTGTACTGCAGTTAACTCCTTGAAGGATTAATGCCTGGACTTTTTGGTGGGTGAATGCAATTAATTCACAAGAGAAAAATAAAGAGGGGTTTTTCGTGACAAGGAGTCTGTTTCTTGTTTCTGCTAAGGCTAGGCCAGAACATCTTCACAGTTTTGACGTGAGACACATTAATGGCAGTGATTGGCGGATTGGCCTAGTTATATTTTCTTTCTCTCCCACTGTGACCCTCTAGAGAAGCCTTCTATAATTGTGGCCCTATGTCAGGGGTCAGCAACCTGCGGCTCCGGAGCCGCATGCGGCTCTTTGGGCCCTCTGCTGTGGCTCCCTGTCAGGCGATCCCACCACTGGCTGGCCCCACTCCTCGCCCTCCCCTCCCAGTCACTCTCGCCTGGCCTGAGAAGGTAAGGGCGACGGGGGGGATGGAGAAGCAGCCAGGGCAGAGACAGGGAGATACAGAGAGAGGGGGAGAGAGAGAGAGAGACATAGAGAGATACAGAGAGAGAGAGGGAGGGAGGGGAAAGAGAGATGTCAAAAGGATTTTATGGTTCCTGGTGTTTTTTAACAACTGGTTCTCTGCCCTAATGACCGGCTGGGTAGGCGTAGCTGGGGGGGTGTCATGTGACTGGTGGAAGTGAGTGACATCGAGTTGGCCACGCCCACCCAGGTTTTGTGGCTCCCGGTGTTTTCTTTTCTGTGGGAAACAGGTCCAAATGGCTCTTTGAGTATTTAAGGTTGCAGACCCCTGCCCTATGTAGTTGAGCAGGCTTGAATGCGGACTAGGGCCTTTAGCCATTGTCCAAGTGACAGCACAAAAGTTACTCACACGGAGGAACAATCACTCAGGCTGTATCTGAACATAAGGAAAGCTAGTTAACTGCTACACCTGTGTCCAAAAATTGTCCAGCTGGGTGAACCGGAATGGAGCGCAACTCATGTTCAAAAATACCTCGCATGATAGGTCATCTGGAGGGCTTTATAGGGTCTTCATTGATCAGCTTTACTTGATTTATGTGCTTTTCTGTTTTGCTTTGACCTATCGCCTGGTCTAAAAAAAAAAAAAAGGAACATCTCATCAATTTCACCCAATTTAGTTTGCCTTCATGGCTACCATGATATTGTTGGAAGAAATATCCATCTGGTTCACTTCCAAGTGGGGAGAAAGACACTGGAAACATGGAGGCTGATTGGAAAGATTGTTTAATAAGGAACAGAACCACCAAGGTTAGTAGTTCTGGTGCAGCTGACCAAATGGAGTTGAGAGTGGGTGGGTTTTTATACCTTCTCTGGGCTTTGTATTTGAGCTTCCTGTTCCTGTGCAAGAACATGTCCTTTAATATTCTATTGGTTGTTGTCAGATTCCTATGGGGGTCATGTAGGGGTCATAGCTGGCTCTATAGGCAAAAGAGAAAATGCAAATCCTAGGTGTCTGTCTGTGCTAATTTTGTCAACCTTTCGTTTGTTGCTTATCTGAGTTTGTGTCTTGACCCAGTCTTTCCGAATGGATTACCAAATCTGCATTTCTAAAAGCTGGCCTCCTCGGTTTCTGCTTGGGGCAGGGAAACTGGGACTGTTTTCTGCCTCCCTTAAGATATTTTATTTCTCCTTTAGGGGAAATATTTTATCCTGCCTTTTTAAATATTTCCCAAAACATTCCATTCTTCGGGGAGGGGGGGTGTTGGCTTCCTACAATATGAAGGCATCATTTTAAGGATATATTTACTGAAAGCACTTAGTATGGTCTCTTAATTACATTGGTAGTAAGATATGAGTACGAATGTCAAGTCTGCATTCCAAGTGTTAATTTTAGGGGGCGGGGGGAGGCATTTTTTAAAAGCCTTTCCATTTTAGCTGTTTAAAAGAATAATTGACCCCAGTAGCACATAAGACAGAAGATACCAGGGGTGGGCTGTTGGGGGTTCGCAGGGGTTCGGGAGAACCTCTAGCAAAGATTCTATGCAGTTCGGAGAACCCCCAAATCCCACTCCTGGCTGGCCCTGCCCACCCCACTATGCCCCTCCCAGGAGTCCCCACACAGCCCATTTTAAATGCAGATAAGTGCAGGGTGCGCACGGAGGCTCAGGGAGGGCAAAAAACGGGCCTACCCGAAGTTCGGAAAGGCCTCCAGAACCTGGGGAGGACATTTTCGCCCTCCCGGAGGCTTGAAAAAACCCTCCAGAGCCCGGATCCAGAGCAAAAACAACCCCCACAAACACAGTGGTGCAGGAGGCCAACTAGTCCATGCCCACGCCCATGCATCAACCGGGCAGAGAACCCCTTGCTAAATTTTTGAAGCCCACCCCTTCTACGAGAGGACCATCTTCTGCAAAATGAGACACATGCAGAAAATAAAACAGTATGCCCATATGGCTTTTCATTTCCATATTTGCTCTGGGGCATGCTACAATTGTGAAAAAACTTGGAAATTATTCTTTAAGCATGATTGCTAAATGGTTTGCGTGTGTGTTTGTGCAATGTTTTAGATCAAGAAAGCTCTCCATTTTAGAACAGGTTTCTTTTTAATATTTTGAGAGCATGTGGTGGGGGTTCAGACAATATGGCTGTCACGGCAGATGTTTGCCTGTTCTCCAAATGGCAGCCTTAATAGGATGGAAGGAAACATCCATTTAGCAGAAGGCAAATTGTTTAGATGTTTCTCCCGTTCCCTCCCCACCCCTCTCATATAGCATTCCTGAATAAATATGTTGCAGAAGACTGGGGCTTTTCTTTGCAGCAGTCCAGTTTTCTATCTTTAAATATTTAATTAAAAGAAACTTTTCAAAATAATGAGCCAAGTGGGAGAAGGACTTTGGCGGGACTTGCTAGCCACCACTCTGCAGGCTCCAACAGTAGGCAAATATTCAGATTTGCTTGAAGCGTTATTGCAACGGTAATTTATTTGGAGGGCTGAAAAATTATCTTCAGTTACACAAACTTGCCTAGCCACTCCTCCTGACCCCTGTCAGGTAGACCAGACTAGCAAACAAAGTTTTGCATTCTAATAATACTTTTATTACTGAGCTGTGGCATTGCCATGATTAGAATGCAGGATGGCAGGCTGACTCTGCCCACAGCCAGGAGTTCGATCCTGACCGGCTCAAGGTTGACTCAGCCTTCCATCCTTCCAAAGTCGGTAAGAATCCAGATTGTTGGGAGCAATATACTGGCATTTGTAAGCCACTCAGATGGAGCGGTGTATAAGTCTTAAGTGCAACTACTATTGCGATTATAAGGTTATGGGAACAGAATCTTGGAAATCTGAATGTGACTCTTCCCTTTTTTCCTAGGAGGGTCATTTATTTATTAGATTTTTATCCTACCTTTATTATTTAATAACTAAGTCAAGGTGGGGAACATACCTAATTCCTTCCTTCATCTATTTTCCCTACAGCAACAACCATATGGGGTAGGCTGAGAGAAAGAGACTGGCTGGCTCAAAGTCACCTAGCCAGCTTTCATGCCTAAAGCGGGATTAGAACTCATAGAGTCCTGGTGATTGGCCCCAAATCACCCAGCTAGCTATCATGCCCAAGGCGGAGCTAGAACTCACGGTCTCCTGATGATTGGCCCAAAGTCACCCAGCTAGCTATCATGCCCAAGGCGGAGCTAGAACTCACTGTCTCCTGATGATTGGCCCAAAGTCACCCAGCTAGCTGTCATGTCCAAGGCAGAGCTAGAACCCACTGTCTCCTGATGATTGGCCCAAAGTCACCCAGCTAGCTATCATGCCCAAGGCGGAGCTAGAACTCACTGTCTCCTGATGATTGGCCCAAAGTCACCCAGCTAGCTATCATGCCCAAGGCGGAGCTAGAACTCACTGTCTCCTGATGATTGGCCCAAAGTCACCCAGCTAGCTATCATGCCCAAGGCGGAGCTAGAACTCACGGTCTCCTGATGATTGGCCCAAAGTCACCCAGCTAGCTATCATGCCCAAGGCGGAGCTAGAACTCACTGTCTCCTGATGATTGGCCCAAAGTCACCCAGCTAGCTATCATGCCCAAGGCGGAGCTAGAACTCACTGTCTCCTGATGATTGGCCCAAAGTCACCCAGCTAGCTATCATGCCCAAGGCGGAGCTAGAACCCACTGTCTCCTGATGATTGGCCCAAAGTCACCCAGCTAGCTATCATGCCCAAGGCGGAGCTAGAACTCACTGTCTCCTGATGATTGGCCCAAAGTCACCCAGCTAGCTATCATGCCCAAGGCGGAGCTAGAACTCACTGTCTCCTGATGATTGGCCCAAAGTCATCCAGCTAGCTGTCATGCCCAAGGCGGAGCTAGAACTCACTGTCTCCTGATGATTGACCGAAAGTCACCTCAATGGCTTACATGCCTAAGGTAGAACTAGAACTTACAGTCTCCTGGTTTCTAGGACAGCACCTGAACTACTACACCCAATTGGCTGAGATGTTTGCTCAAATTACATTTCTGCCCTGGCCTCAGGTTCCTTTTATCTGGCTGTTGTCAGATAAAATCTGGGGGTAACCCTCCCCTACCTCCAGATCCCCAAATCAGGCGACATCCATCAAGGCATCACAATGAACCCCGTCGACTTTCAGCAGAATTCGGCATGATTTTGCCCCGTTGCAGCTCCCGATTCCTAAAACTGCCCTGCCTCCAGCCCTCTTGAAGACACAAGAAATATCTTGGCTCTCTAACTGCCTTCTCAGTCCTACTCTTTTGTTTGAAATGGCAAGCACAAATCTAAATAAAGACGGTGCGGCCACTGCCGGCCCAGCAGCAACATTAGGCATCAGCTAACATTTTTGAGGGCATATGGTACTTCAGAAGCCATATGTAGAGCTGTTTAGCGATTCTGGCAGAGAGGCACGGAGCAGTGAAATCCAACTGCCAACAATGCTGAAAACAAATATGTAAATGCTCCAGTGCTTTTGTTATTCATAACATACCTCTAACACAGTGCCTACAATATGCTGCCCATTCTGTAACCAGTGCAGCTACTAAACCACAATCGCTTTCAGTTCTGGATTCATGTCCTTTTGCTGAAACGTTCGGCATTTTGGGTCATTCGCCTTTTTTCAAAAAATGTCCCCCACGCTATTTAATGCCCTGCAATTTTTTTTTTTTATTTCGGGGTGTGGGGGGGGAGGACATATTCTCTTGGGAAAAGGCCCCCTTTCAAAGGATCTCCTGAAGCCGGGATTGCTCACATAGGAATCAACAAAACTAACCTAAGATGGATATACTAATAACCCTTAACATTTATACATCAGCTTGGGGATCACTTGTCATCTGTTATTTGATCTGTCATGTTAAGGCGTCAAGGTGGAAACCAGGAGTCTGTGAGTTCCAGTCTCGTTTTAGGCATGAAAGCTGGCTGGTTGATTTTGGGCCAATCACCAAGTGACTGTGAGTTCTAGTCCCACCTTGGGCATGAAAGCTGGCTGGTTGAGTTTGGGCCAATCACCAGGTGACTGTGAGTTCTAGTCCCACCTTGGGCATGAAAGCTGGCTGGTTGATTTTGGGCCAATCACCAGGTGACTGTGAGTTCTAGTCCCACCTTGGGCATGAAAGCTGGCTGGTTGATTTTGGGTCAATCACCAGGTGACTGTGAGTTCTAGTCCCACCTTGGGCATGAAAGCTGGCTGGTTGATTTTTTCTGTAGCTCTGTTTCAGAGGCTTTCAGAGGCAGAAAAAAAAAGCAAGGCACAGAGCTCACAACCAAGGAACCTGTTGCTAAAATTCACCTCTGGGAACAGCTGAATGGGGGTATTCCCAGAGGCCCATCCACCTGCCAATCAGCTTTTTTCTTATTTTCCTCCCCAAAAACTAAGGTGCGTCTTATACTCCTGTGCATCTCATACTCCGAAAAATATAGTAGATGGATTGTCTTCAGGACAATCTGTCCTTCCTTTGGTCGTTCAATGGTGCAATACTATTTGTTTGTTTGTTTGTTCATTTATTAAATTTATATGCTGTCTGTAAAACTATTCAGAGTGAATCTGGACAGTTTACGGTGGCATAAAAGCATAAATGCAAAAGCATGAAAAACATTTAAACTGTTACTTCTCACTTACTAGAGATATAAATTATGAAAGAGAAAAAAAAATAAGAATATGTAACAGAGCAAGTGAAAGAAATATGATGAAAAAGCCCTAGTACGTTATACCATTTTAACCATAAACAGTTACAATTCTATGTATACTTGTCTAATGCAATTATTATTCAAATACAAATACATTTCTATGTATCTCCGTCACTATTATCTTTGTGTTTTGCTCTTTTTTATTAATTGAAAAGCAATACAAATAAATGAAAAACTATCATCCCTCAAATGTTTAATATTTTTGAGCTTCTGTCTGATTAAATATTACATTTTGGGGCTATCTGGGACCCTCTGAGGATTGCGCTCCAAACTTAATGGCAATATATATGGCCCTAGCAAGGTAATGAATATTCAAATGACTGTGGCTATTCATTATGTCCCATATTGTAATCAGGGCAGTGAGGCTGAAAGTTGAACATGGTCAGTTAAAGATGTATGATGCAACTGGCTATGCGTGCTTTATATAGACATGTTAATCTATTTATAGCTCATTATGTTACTGTATATGAAGCCAACTATGTCTATGATTCAAGATACTCAGGGGTGGGCTTCAAAAATTTTAGCAAGGGGTTCTCTGCCCGGTTGCTGGGTGGGCATGACCATGGTGGGCGTGGCCTAGTCAGCCTCCTGCACCATGGCGGCGGTGTGTGTGTGTGTTTTTGCCCTCCCCAGACTCCGGAGGCTTTCCTCAAACCTCCGGGAGGGCGAAAACAGCCTCCGGAGGCCCTCTGGAGGCCCTCTCCCAAACTTCCAGTAACCCCATTTTTCACCCTCCCTGAGGTTCCATGCACGCCCTGCACTTACCTGCATCCAAAATGGGCCGCATGGGGACTCCTGGGAGGGGTGGAGTGGGCGGGGTCAGCCAGGAGTGGGGTTTGGGGGTTCTCTGAACTGCACAGAACCTTAGCCTGCGAACCCCCAGCAGCCTACCAGTAGTGGGTTTCAATTTCGGTTGCTACCAGTTCGCTCACAAGTGCACACGCACCCACGCTTGCGCGCGACGCTTCTGTGCATGCGCACAAGCTTCTGCGTATGCGCAGAGATGTCCAGGCGGGTGAGTGGAGCCTCCCGCCTCGGCTGCTACCCGTTCGCCCGGCGAACCGGTAGCAACCCACCACTGCAGCCCACCCCTGAAGATACTATCCCTAAAAAGGATTAATTCTATAACTATGTTGCTGAACACAGTGGTGTGCTCCAGCAAAAAAATAAATAAATCTTTGAACCAAAATGTTTGTGATTTCCAGTAGAATACAGATAGTTCTGACTTACGACCAAATCGAGTCCAAAATTTTTGTTCCTAAGTGAGACAGTTGTTAAGTGAATGTTGTCCCATTTTATGACCTTTCTTGCCAGCTGTTAAGTGAATCATTGCAGTTGTTCAGTCAGTAACTTGATTGGTAAGTGAATCCGGTTTCCCCATTGATTTTGCTTGAAAACAAGTTGCAAAAGATGATCACATGATCTCGGGACACTGCAACCGTCATAAATATGAGTCAGTTGCTAAGCATCCGAATTTTGATCACGTGACCATAGGGATGATGCAACGGTCGTAAGTATAAAAAACAGTCTTAAGACACTTTTTTCCAGTGCCGTTGTAACTTCGAACGGTCACGAATTGAACCGTTGTAAGATGAAGACCACCTGTACCATGTAAATTTGGATTTGCCCATTCGCTTGGAAAGAGGTCCAGCTGAATTTCTAACTTGAATGGGGTTTCCAAATCAAATCATCTAACTGGAATGGCACGCTTCTGAATCGGTTCAGGCAAATATCTGAGTTGATTCTTTATGTGCCCACCCAATTTCTTCCTCTCCTTACATATTTTTTTTTTTTGAACTACACAAAACTGGTTACTAAAAATAGAAGCGTATAGACATGCCTTCTACAAGCTCCTTAGAGAAACTCGTAGAAGCAGATGGGGTGATATGACATCATACTTTATTAGTCGTTCAAATATCAGACATGCAAGGGAGTGGGAATGAAACTTATCTCCCTATCGGTTAGCTTAGTTACAAAATCTCCTCTAGAAAATTTGCCTGGCTAACTCCCCACACCCCGAAGCAACAATGGCTATTTGCAGAGATGATATGCAGCCGGGTCTGACCGGTTCGCCTTAACCGGTAGCGGAAATTGCCTGCCCACCCACCCTGTCTCTATGCCATCCTATTTAGCCATGTTTTGGGCTGGGCGCATGTGTGGAAGGCAGGTGCGCGTGCACGTGTATGAAATGAGCACGTGTGTGCACGGCGAACCGATAGTAACATAATGTGAAACCCACTGCTGGCTATTTGTCCCTTGTGTAATGTTTACGGCACTTGCCTCTAAGAGTCTATTTTCAGAATCTATTTAATAATATTTGAAGATCTCTCTCTCTCTCTCTCTCTCTCTCTCTCTCTCATTCTCTCCCTCCGTCCCTCCCTTTTTCCCTTTCTCTCTCTTTCTCTCTCCCTCCCTCTGTGTATCTTTTGCAGAGAATATGCATTGCAGGAGCCTAACTGCACTTTTATGCGTCTAGAGATTATTTTATACACTACACACAGAGTAACAGACTTTGCCTTCCCACTCAGGAAAAAAAAAAACCAGGGAAAAAAAGTTGGTCACACAACAGACTTTTTCCTTTCATGCAGTTCTCTATAAATAGCAGTAGGTGGAGTGAGAAGAAAGTTTGAAAGTCTACTCCAAACTCAGGATTGGTTGAAAGAGTGGGTAAGATTGAGTTTCTGTCTTAGCTTGCACGTAAAAAGATTTTTGGCCACAACCGGTTTACTTACCGTGTGACTCCAGGAGAATGCCCATTTTCTTCACGGGGTTAGTTTGTCCCGCGCCATTCTACTTCTTTGTTCTCCACAGGAATGGCAGATTCCTTGAAGTCATAGAAAAAGAGAGATCGTCTGAATTTGGAAGGAGAAAAAAAGAAGAAGAAGAAGAAAAAAAAACCAGTTGGGCACCATCATTTTGGTCTTCAGAAAGGAACAGATCAGCAGGCTGTCAAGTTGTAATTTTGAATGTTTCAGGAAAGAAAAACGATGAAATGAATTTGAATTTACTGGAAAACACTGCACTCTTACACAGTCTCATTCAAACAACACATGTTCTCTGGCGAAAGGTTGAGTCCAGTGGTGGGATTCAACCGGTTCAGGCCGGTTCAGGCAAACCAGTTGTTAAATTACTGGGTGGTTCTGCCCCTCCTCACCCCGCCCCTTCCGGGAGTCCCCACAAACCCTGGTTTGGCTCCCAGATAAGTGCAGGGAGGCCTACTAGGCTCAAAATGGGCTGCGGGGGGTGGCACGGCCCCCCTGCGGCCCGTTTTTGCTCTCAGGGAAGCCTACTAGGCCCAAAACAGGATGTGGGGCAGGGGTGAAATCCAGCAGGTTCTGACAGGTTCTGGAGAACCGGTAGCGGAAATTTTGAGTAGTTTGAAGAACCGGCAAATTCCACCTGTGGCTGGACGCAGAATGGGGTGGGAATGGGGATTTTGCAGTATCCTTTCCCTGGAGTGTGGAGGGAATGGAGATTTTGCCATGCCCACCAAGCCACGCCCACCAAGCCACACCACACCCACCAAGCCACGCCCACAGAACCAATAGTAAAAAAAAATTGGATTTCACCACTGGCTTGGGGGGATGGCATGCCCCCCCGCGGCCCGTTTTTGCTCCCAGGGGGGTGCAGGAGGCCGAGTGCTGCCTGTCACACCCCCTGGTCACACCCACCATGGCCACGCCCACCCAGCCAGTCATTAGAGCAGAGAACCGGTTGTTAAATTATTTGAATCCCGCCACTGTCTCTATATGGTCCATGTACTCTTCCCCAAATTCACCAACCTAGAATTAAGGAGAAATTTCCTCAGATTTAGAACAATGAATCAGTGGAACAGTTTGTCTCAAGAAATCGTGGGTGCTCCAATACTGGAGGTTTTTAAAAAGAGATGGGACAGCCATTTGTCTGAAATGGTATAGGGTTACTTACATAAATTGAGCTGCAGTTGCATGCATGTACCCCCCAGCCCACCTCTCGTCCAAGTTGAGCTGCGCCCATGTGCATTCTTGCCAGTCCATCGCTCGCACGGCCCAGTTCTCCTCTCCTCCCACAGCTGCAAAAGTTGGCGACCGCTGGATTAGAAGACCTCCAAGGTCCCTTCAGACTTCAAGATCTATTATTCTGTTATTTGAACTGCTCCATCTTTGAGTCCCAAACTAATTTCTTGGAATGGGCTCAAGCCTTGCTTGTCTGGTCATTGCCTTGGTAGCAACTCTTCCTCCATCCTTCAAGGTCATTCCCTATCACCCTAATGTGGGTTTCTTGAGAAAAATAGCACCAATTGAAGATATATGGTGCCATTTAGAGGGGGGGGAAATGAAGAATTACAAAATGATGCTTGGGGCAATCTCTTTTGACTTTCACAGAACAAATGGCTGCAAACCCTTGATGATAATTAGGTAAAGTTAGAGTTTTCATGAAAAAAATGATAAAGATACAGGATATTGGCAGATTAGAAAAAAAAAATAGCCATTAAGGCAGGATGGACTATCTAGCCAGATTAAGACTCATTCACTTCTACAAAAGCTAATTTTCGTTCATACTAACTCAATGGCATTAAAACAACTGACTTGCATGAAAGTTGATGCTGGAAAATGAGGTTTTTATGTCTGCATGTCAGATGTAGAGAAGGTTACTGTTAAAAACTCCCCTCCTGCCTTTTTAAAAAAACTATTAATGGTTCTTATTTTGTCATTTTTTTTCACTTGGGAATTCACACCCTGTCTATCTTTCAAATCTATTCCTAAAATATCTTAGAATACTACATTCCAATTGGTTTTAAAAAAAGCCCTTATTTGCTTTTAATTATTTGTTAATTAAATTCTCCTTTTTGCTTCTTCAGAGATGGGGTATAAATATATGAATCAGAAGGCCATTAGTTTAGCTTAATCACATTTGCAGACAATAGCTGATATCTCATTAGATAAGGCCCACTAAATTCTAATCTATTGCAGTTTCTTTATTATGCAGGATATTCATTGTATACTCCCGGCTTCTCCTAGTAAGAAATTCCAGGAAGAGATATTTATTTTTATTTTAGCATAAAATTTCATTCTGTGCAGTAATAATTTATTGGGACTTCCTTCCTTCCTTCCTTCCTTCCTTCCTTCCTTCCTTCCTTCCTTCCTTCCTTCCTTCCTTCCTTCCTTCCTTCCCGAGGATTATTAAATTTAATTTACAATATGACTCCAGTGTTGCCTGGATACAGTATCTATGAGTTGTGTAAAGATCAAATGGGACCCAAAATGAAAGAGCTGAGAGAATCTAGTCTTCATCAAAAATGAAAGAACAGCCCCATTTTTCAGATATTGTGAAAGGAATATTTTACCCAGCAAAATTTAGTACAAGAATATTTTTATGTTTGGTCCAGTGGGCACATTTGAAGGCTTAGATTGTTTTCTCAAAATGGCTGCCTTGAAGGATGCTTGCTTATTTCAAAATGGCATCCAAAGCTGGCCTGCCTGGTTATGAAATATCCCTTTATCAGAAAACCAATGGGAAAAATTGCTCTCAACCATTCTTGTTGACTATTTTCAGGGTTTGTTTTTCCATTCCCAAGTCAGTTCTCTCTCCTTTTATCTTCTCAGAGTGTTTATGAGCTCCATCTTCTTCTGAAGTCATTCAAAAGTTGAACGGCAATCATACAAGAAACACGAATTTTAATAAATGCTGGAATAGGTTGGTCTCTGAAGAGTTTCAAAATAAGGACACCTTCCAGTTTAATCAAATGAGCTATAGGTAGTTCTTGACTTTTTCAACCACAACTGAGCCCAAAATTTCCATTGCTAAGCAAGACAGTTGTTAAGTGAGCTTCTCCCCATTTTATGAACGATTCTAGCCAGAGTCGTTAAGTGAATCATTGCAGCTGTTAAGTTAGTAGCAGGGTTGTTAAATGAATCTGGCTTCCGCATTGACTTTGCTTGTCCGAAAAGCTGATCACATGATCCAGGGACTCTGCAACCGAGGGGTGGGCTGCTGGGGGTTAGAGGTTCGGGAGAACCTCTAGCTAAGATTCTGTGCAGTTTGGAGAACCCCCAAATCCCATTCCTGGTTGGCCCCACCCACACCTTCCCGCCCCTCCCAGGAGTTCCCATGCGGCCCATTTTGGATGCAGATAAGTGCAGGGTGTGTGCGGAGGCTTGGGGAGGGCGAAAAACAGGCCTACCGGAAGTTTGGGAAGGCCAGAAATGGGCCCGTTTCTGGCCTCCAGAGAGCCTCCGGAGCCTGGGGAGGCCATTTTTGCCCTCCCGGAGGCTCAAAAAAAGCCTCCGGAGCCTGGGGAGGGCAAAAACGTCCCTCTCCATTGTTCAGGAGGCCGACTAGGCCAGGCCCACCATGGCCACGCCCACCCAGCAACCAGGCAGAGAAGCCCTTGCTAAAATTTTTGAAGCCCACCCCTGCTGCAACTGCAATAAATACATGCCAGTTGCCAAACGTATGAATTTTGATCTCATGACCAAGGGGATGCTGCAACGGTCAGAAGTGTGAAAAATGAGCCTAAGTCACTTTTTTCAGTGCCATTGTAATTTCAAATGGTTGTAAGTTGAAGACTAGTTGTGTTTGGTGTGACAAACACACCACTAGTAGAACACTAGTAGAGTATACATATTCTGATGCATCGAATGGAAAAGCATTGATCAGGGCTTTGAAAATAATCCTTATAAATAACGCAGTCCAGTTTTTTCTCAGAGTTTAATTGGACCCTGAAAAGAAAAGGAGAAGCTTTCGGAAGTGCACTATTGAAAAAGCATCTTTTCCCTCATGTTCACGTGGAAAAAAACCCCGAAGCATTAATACAGACATGTCCTGGATTTGGAGATTTAATATTTATATACTGCTTTTATATGTGAGTTGCTTCTGGAGTTCAGAGCAGTGTAGTGGCGGAGGGAGGCTCCACTCACCCGCCCGGATGCTTCTGCACATGTGCAGAAGTGTTGCACATGCGCACCAGCGCACGAGTGCCACGAGTGCCACGAGAAATCCGGTAACGATGGGATTTGCAACCCACTCACTACTGGTTCAGAGCTAGCACTGGATTCAGTTAATCATAACTGCTACCGTTGGAAATTATAGGACTTAAGTTAGTTATTATAATTAATGAATATTGATGTAATAAAATATAAAATAATCCTTGGAGCATTGATTGCATGAGTACCTTGGAGTAAATGCCAACCCCTGATAAAGAGCAAAAACAATTTTGAAACAAACCATTAAAAGGAAGCAGCAGAACTGGGTAACAATGAAATCTCAAACAATTTAAACAGATGGCAGGTTAAATTAAAATTGCTTTAATTTAACCGCAAGTGCAAAAAAGCAGGGCTAAATAAAATGAAGAACAAATTGCGCTCTTTATTAACTTGAAAAGGAACACACTACAGTTTAATCCGCAATAAGGAACAGATCCTTGAAATAGGAAAACAGGTGTTGTAAGCTGTCATGGGAGATCTTGGTTACAAAGACTAACGTGTGTGGGCATACACACCCACACGTGCACTTATTTATTTAAAACAAGTCTGCCTTGGAAAGGTGGCCTCCAAATCATAGTACATGAATAATAGACCGTAATAAATAAATATTTCAACCTTTTCAGCTAAGATAGGGAGAAAAAGTTGCAAAATAGCAGAGCTTCAATAGCTTCACTTTTGACCACCCTCTCGACTTGTTTTGACCTCACAACTAAAAAGGCTGTTACGTTAGAAGAACAGATCCAGCCAGAAGAGAGACAAATACTTCATCCTTATGAATTCACTAAGAGGAGGAGGAAGAGGAGGAGGAGGAGGAGGAGGAGGAGAAGAAGAAAAGGAGGAAGAGGAGGAGGAAGAAGGAGGAGGAGGAAGAGAAGAGGAGAAGGAGGAGAAGAAGAATAAGAGGAGGAGGAGGAGGAGAGGAGGAGGAGAAAAAGGAGGAGGAGGAGAAGAAGAAGAGGAGGAGGAGGAAAAAGAAGGAGGAGGAGGAGAAGAAAAAGAGGAGGAGAAGGAGGAGGAGGAGAAGAAGAAGAGGAGAAGAAAAAGGAGGAGGAGGAGGAGGAGAAAAAGGAGGAGGAGAAAAAGGAGGAGGAGAAGAAAAGGAGGAAGAGGAGGAGGAGGAGGAGAAGAGGAGGAGGAGGAGGAGGAGGAGGAGAAGAGGAAGAGGAGGAGAAGAAGAAGAGAAGGAGGATTACATTCCCACAAGTAAACTAAGCCCAGCCTCTTGAATTCCGTTGACTCTTATCTAGCACCAATTTAGTGCCGACCGTCAGTTGGCCAGATTCTTGTGAGTAGGCACGAGCAATAAATCAGCTTCACTGGAACTTAATGCGTAGCTCTAATTCTTCGCGCCTGACACTAATGCAGGTAGTCCTCGACCTACAACTGTAATTGTGAGTCTGCAATTACAGTTGTTAGTGATGCTGGTTATTAAGAGGATAATCATGGGAGTAGCCTGATTTCATGACTTTTTTTGTGGCAGTCATTAAATGAATCACCTCGGTTGTTCAATGAATCCATGCTTGTTAAGAAAACGCATTGTCCACAATGGGGGCATTTTGCTGGAAACTGGAAGTGATGCCACTTTCTGGCAAAAAAAACCCCCCAAACCTCATAAATTGCAGTCATGTGACCGTGGGATGCTGCAAAACAGCCATAAGGGTGAGCTGAGGGCGTAGCATCCAAAATGCAATTACTTGACCATAGTGGATGATCTTTGAATCCGGGTCATAAGTACCGTTTTTAGAGTCCATTGTAACTCCAACCAGTTGCTAAGCAACTAGTTGTAAATCTGTAACAGAATGATGGCAATTCTATCAGAGTTTCAAAGATTCTACACCTTACCCCTGATATTAAAAACACAGCCTTTGAAATTCTTGCTTCCTTACTTCTGCTTTGCTATAAAGAGGTGGATGGACATGATTGCAGGTAGTCCTCAATTTACAACAGTTCATTTAGCAGCCATTTGAAGCAGTGGTGAAATCCAAATTTTTTTACTACCGGTTCTCTAGGTGTAGCTTGGTAGGTGTGGTGTGGCTTGGTGGGCGTGGCTTGGTGGGTGTGGCAGGGGAAGGATACTGCAAAATCTCCATTCCCTCTCCACTCCTGGGGGAAGGATATTGCAAAATCTCCATTCCCACCCCACTCTGGGGCCAGCCAGAGGTGGCATTTGCCGGTTCTCCGAACTGCTCAAAATTCCCGCTACCAGTTCTCCGAACTGGTCAAACTTTCCGCTACTGGTTCTCCAAACTACTCAAAATTTCTGCTACCAGTTCTCCAAACTACTCAAAATTTCTGCTACCGGTTCTCCGAACTGCTCAAAATTTCCGCTACCAGTTCTCCAAACTGCTCAAAATTTCCGCTACCGGTTCTCCGAACTACTCAAAATTTCCACTACCGGTACTCCGAACTACTCAAAATTTCCACTACCGGTTCTCCGAACTGCTCAAAATTTCCGCTACCGGTTCTCCAGAACCTGTCAGAACCTGCTGGGATTTCACCCCTGTTTTGAAGTTATAACGGTACTGAAAAGAGTGCCTTATTGACTGCTTTTCACATTTAACAAGCATCATTGTTTCAGCATCCCCGTGGTCATGTGATCAGAATTCAGATGCTTGGCCACTGGCCGGTATTTATGCCGGTTGCAGTGTCCTGGGGTCATGTGATAATAATAATTTAATAATAATAATAATTTTATTTCTATACCGCCCTTCTCCCGAAGGACTCAGGGCGGTGTACAGCCAATTTAAAAACACAAGACACAACAATAATTAAAAATTAAAATAATTAAATAGATTTGGCCGATTTAAAACCCCAAAAATTAAAATACCCCAATTTAAAATTATTATATTGACAGCCCTGCCTGGGGGAACAACAGGGTCTTCAGTGCGCAGCGGAACACCCGGAGGTCAGAGATCTTACGTATTTCCGGGGGCAGTTCATTCCACAGGGCTGGGGCTCCCACAGAGAAGGCCCTCCCCCTGGGTGTCGCCAGCCGACATAACTTGGCTGATGGCACCCTGAGGAGACCCTCTCTGTGGGAACGGACTGGTCGGTGGGAGGCTATTGGTGGCAGAAGACGGTCTCGAAGGTACCCGGGTCCTGTGCCATGGAGCGCTTTAAAGGTGGTAACCAACACCTTGAATCGCACCCGGAAGACCACTGGGAGCCAGTGCAGCTCACGCAGGAGGGGTGTCACGCGGGCACAACGAGGTGCGCCCATAACCACCCGCGCGGCCGCATTCTGGACCAGTTGGAGCCTCCGAGTGCTCTTCAAGGGGAGCCCCATGTAGAGAGCATTACAATAGTCCAGCCGGGAGGTGACAAGGGCATGAGTGACCGTGCGCAAGGCGTCCCGGTCCAGAAAGGGCTGCAACTGGCGGACCAGGCGAACCTGATAAAAGGTCCCCCTGGCCACGGCCGTCATATGCTCTTCTAAAGACAGCCGTGCGTCCAGGAGGACACCCAGATTGCAAGTCCTCTCTGTGGGGGGCAAAGATTCACCCCCAATAGTCAGCGATGGCACCTGCTGACTATATTGGGACGCCGGCAGCCACAGCCACTCGGTCTTGGAAGGGTTGAGTCTGAGCCTGTTCCTCCCCATCCAGACCCGCACGGCCTCCAGGCAGCGAGACATCACATCAAGGGCATCGTTGGGGTGGTCTGGGGTGGAGATGTACAGCTGCGTATCGTCAGCGTACAGGTGACACTTCACCCCAAAACCACGGATGATCTCACCCAGCGGCTTCACATAAATGTTGAACAGAAGAGGCGAGAGGACTGACCCTTGTGGCACTCCCCATGCGAGATGCCTCGAGGTCGACCTCTGCCCCCCTGCCAACACGAACTGCGAGCGGCCGGAGAGGAAGGAAGAGAACCACCGCAAAACGGTGCCCCCTACTCCTAACCCCTTCAACCGCTGCAGCAAGATACCATGGTCGATGGTATCAAAAGCCGCTGAGAGATCTAATAGGACTAGGACAGAGGAGCAACCCCTGTCCCGGGCCCTCCAGAGATCATCCACCAACGCGACCAATGCCGTTTCTGTGCTGTGCCCCTGCCTGAAGCCCGACTGGTACGGGTCTAGATAGATAGCTTCATCCAGGTGCCTGGGCAGTTGTCGTGCCACCACACTCTCAACAACCTTCGCCACAAAACGAAGGTTGGAGACCGGACGATAGTTAACTAATTCAGCCGGGTCCAGGGAAGGCTTCTTGAGGAGGGGCCTCACCACCGCCTCTTTCAAGGCGGCGGGAAAGGCACCCTCACTCAGAGAAGCAGTTATAATCCCCTGGAGCCAGCCTCGTGTAACTTCCCGGGAGGCCAGTACCAACCAGGAGGGACACGGGTCCAACAAACATATGGCGGCACTAATCCTACCCAGAACCCTGTCCACATCCTCGGGAGCCACAGGATCAAACTCCTCCCAGATAATATTCTCAAGACCTACCCTCGTCTCCTCCCCCGGACTCACCCAGTCGGAGTCCAAGCCTTCCCGAATCCGAGCGACTTTATCGTGCAGGAATTGCACAAAATCCTCAGCTCGACCCTGCAAGGGATCCTCCCGCACTCCCCCCCGAAGAAGGGAGTGGGTCACCCTAAACAGGGCGGCTGGGCGGTTCTCTGCAGATGCGATAAGAGCGGAAAAATGGTTAGATTTTGCCGCTTTTATCGCCACTAGGTAGGTCTTGATATAAGACCTCACCTGTGTCCGGTCGGAATCAGAATGACTAGTCCTCCAAATGCTCTCTAGGCGTCTTTTCCAACGCTTCTCAGCTCCTCAGAGAACCAAGGAGCCAATTGAGATCGGCATCGGGTCAGAGGCCGCAAAGGCACGACACGATCCAAAGCTCCGGCGGCCGCACTCTCCCAGGCGACCACCAGCTCTTCAGTCGAGTCGTGTGTCAGAGTCTCAGGAAACGGCCCAAGCTCCGTCAGGAACCTTTCTGGATCCATCAGGCGCCTGGGACGGAACCATTTAGTCGGTTCCATCTCCCTGCGGCAGGGGGAAGCGGTAGGAAAGTCCAAGTGAAGGAGCGAATGATCTGTCTATGACAAGGGTTTAATGTCTAAGTCCCCTCTACCAAGATCATTCAACCACTGACCAGAGATGAAAATCAAGTCCAGAGTGTGTCCTCCTATGTGAGTGGGGCCTTGAACTAACTGGGTCAGGTCCATGGCCATCATGGAAGCCATGAACTCCCGAGCCACCTCTGACATCTCACCCGCGGATGGAAGGTTGAAATCCCCCATGACAACAAGTCTGGGGGTATCCACCGCCACCCCGGCGATGACGTCGAGTAGCTCGGGTAGGGTCACTGCCACGTGGCAGGGAGCCAGGTACGCAGTCAGTAAACCCATCTGCACCCCACGGCCCCACTTCACAAAGAGGGACTCACATCCGGCTATCTGAGGAACAGTGGTCTCCCTCGGACAAAGACTTTCCCTAATAATCACCGCCACTCCCCCACCCCTCCCCTGGGCCCTTGGCCCCCCTGCCCTGTGATCCCCTTTTGTAGCCTTCTGACAAACAAAGTCAATGGGGAAGCCAGTTTCACTTAACAACCATATTACTAACTTAAGAACTGCAGTGATTCGCTTAACAACTGTGGCAAAAAGGTGGTAAAATGGGGCAAAACTCACTTAACAACTGTCTCGCATAGCAACCTAAATTTTGTGCTCAATTGTGGTCGTACGTCGACGACTACCTATACTGAGACTCCACGAGAAAAAACAGTTTTAAGAAGTCTCTGAAAGGCTCTGAGAATAGGAATGCACTTTGAGGATGTTCATGAGGACTAGTGTATGGACAGAAAACGCAATCCCTCCTGTCATAACTCTTGATAGGCAGGGATCTTCAGCAGGCAACCCAACTTCTGTAGCCATTGCAGTTTTATTATTACAGTCAGCTGCCGCAATTAAATGCAATTATAACATAATTAGGATGAAAAGATATGAACGATTATTAAATAAGTTATTATAAAATATCTAAAATATACAGAGTTAATTTCCTAAAGTACTGAAATGATTAAAGAAGTTATCAATCACTTAAATAAAAGGCCTGAAATACTTAAATTTTAATTCGGTGGTGACTGATTTTTTTTAAGCTAGCTAATTGATAACTCTAGTAAGGGAGGCATAAATGAATGTAAATGCGTTAGCAAACTTTGACCGCTACTTAACATTGTAAAGTCATTCAATGTTAAAATTAAATGATGAAGGACTTTGCCTCATAAACACGGAAAACTCATAATAAATAGTCGCGGCGATCAGGCAAAATTTGGTAATCTTTGAAGCGTCTGCTCGAAGGAAGGAAGAGAAGAATAAAATTGGCATCTGTATTACTGTGAATTGGTTGTTACTAGGATACTTGCAGGGGTGAAATCCAGCAGGTTCTGGAGAACCGGTAGCGGAAATTTTGAGTAGTTCGGAGAACCGGCAAATACCACCTCTGGCTGGTCCCAGAGTGGGGTGGGAATGCAGATTTTGCAATATCCTTCCCCCAGGAGGGAATGGGGATTTTGAAGTATCCTTCCCCTGGAGTGGGGTGGAAATGGAGATTTTGCAGTATCCTTCCCCTAGCATGCCCACCAAGCCACGCCCACCAAGCCACACCACACCCACCAAGCCAGTAGTACCGGTAGAACCGGTAGTAAAAAAAAAATGAATTTCACCACTAGATACTTGTACTTGGTTCAAGGGTATGGACTACATGGTCTTTCATTGATTTGCCATTGTTTCTCTCTTCCAGAATTGCTGAAGGTAAGAGATTGAGAATGGCTAACATACAATCTCTTCTGTGTGTTGAATGCAAAATATTGGCATTTGGCAAGGTATTTCGATGTATGTGTCAACTCTGAAGATGGCCTGACTGGGACCATCTTGGAAGCTTCAGTGTTTGCCAACAATGGTGCTGAGGGAGAGGGAGGGGGGAATAGAGGTAGCTGGGGTTTTGTAGCCAAAGCAAAATAGTTTCCCCCTGAGAATCAAGGACATTCCCACAGGTGGCTGAAAAGAGGACGAGTGAAGTTTCCAAGCAACCGGAAAGCACTTTGATTGGACCATGTGACTGATTGTTTGGAGCCTTGGTAGTACAGTGGTCTAAAGCACCCTGATATTAAGACCAGCTGCCTGCAATTACTGCAGGTTCGAATCTTGCCAGGCTCAAGGTTGACTCAGCCTTCCATCCTTTCTAAGGTAGGTAAATTGAGGACCCAGTTGTGGGGGCAATAAGCTGACTTTGTATAAATATACAAAAGGATGAAGGCTATTGCTTAAAAGAAGAGCCTTGGTAGTACAGTGGTCTAAAGCACCCTGTTATTAAGACCAGCTGCCTGCAATTACTGCAGGTTCGAATCTCGCCAGGCTCAAGATCGACTCAGCCTTCCATCCTTTCTAAGGTAGGTAAATTGAGGACCCAGTTTGTGGGGGCAATAAGTTGACTTTGTATAAATATACAAAAGGATGAAGGCTATTGCTTAGCGCATTGTAAGCCGCCCTGAGTCTCCAGAGAAGAGCAGCATATAAATCAAATTTAAAAAAAAAATTGTTTGGGAAAGGGGGAAAAAACTTTACTTTTAATTCGGTGAAAACCGCGGGAAGCTTTAGAGTCGGCTTTCACCAGTCTGTGTCAATATGATATGTCCAATAAAACTGTTCTTTGAGGAAACTGCTTCAGTGGTGAAATTCAATTTTTTTTTACTACCGGTTCTGTGGACGTGGCTTGGTGGCCGTGGCAGGAGAAGGATACTGCAAAATCTCCATTTCCATCCCACTCTGGGACCAGCCAGAGGTGGTATTTGCCGGTTCTCCGAACTGCTCAAAATGCCTGCTACCGGTTCTCCAGAACCTGACAGAACCTGCTGGATTTCACCCTTGAACTGCTTGCCTCAGAGTTCTGTTTGCTATGGGTGTATCATTGGGAACCCTCACAGTATGTCTAAAAGTTAAAGATAAGGCTTAGCTTGCTTTATAAGTCTAGGTCAAATATCTGCTATTTTATTTCCAAAAGAGATTTCTCATAGCCAGTCAAGACTACAAATTGAGTGGAAAATCCACAAAATCCTAGATTAGACATTGTTTTAATTAACCATGAGGGAATATATATACAGGTGGTCCTCGATTTATGACCACAATTCAGCCAACATTTTGGTTGCTAGGTGAGATTTTTTTTTTTTTTTGCTTTAATTTATATGCCACCCTTCTCCAGAGACTTAGGGCAGCTTACAATGCGTTAAGCAATAGCCTTCATACTTTTGTATATATATACAAAGTCAGCTTATTGCCCCCACAAACTGGGTCCTCATTTTACCTACCTTTGAAAGGATGGAAGGCTGAGTCAACCTTGAGTCTGGTGAGATTTGAACTTGCAGTAATTGCAAGCAGCAGACGTTAATAACAGTGCTTTAGTCCACTGTACTACCAAGGCTCTTTTTACTGTACTTGTTACTGTAATTCACATTTGTTATGTGAATTTTGCCCCTTCCTTGCCACGGTTGTTAAGTGAATCACTGCAGTTGTTAAGTTAGTAACATGGTTGTTAAGTGAATCTGGCTTCCCCATTGACTTTGCTTATCAGAAAGCCACAAAGGATAATCACATGTCTCTGGGATACTGCAACCGTCACAAATACGAGCATCTGAATTTTGGTCATGTGACCATGGGGATGCTTAAACGGTCGTAAGTATGAAAACCTGCCATAAGTCACTTTTTTCAGTGCCATTATAACTTTGAATGGTCACTAAATGAACTGTTCTAAGTCAAAGACTGCCTGTATTCAGCAAACAAGCTCATTCATGCATGTGAACTGTATTTCAAGCCTCCATATCCTGTGAAAATAATAGAGGTTTGAATCCCTAGAGGGCCCAAAAGCAACAGATGCTATCTTTCAATTCACCCAGTCTTGGGCTTAAGGACTGACTTTATATAGCCCACAGAATTGCAGAAACGTCATCAAGAAAATACATAAGATGAATTGCATTGTATAGTAAAGTTGCAATCCTACAGATTTATTTGAAAGTAGAATGTTTAACAGACTAATACAGTTGGAAGGGAGTTTGGAGGTCTTCTAGTCCAACCCTTGCTCAAGCAGGAAACCCTATCCCATTTCAGACAAATGTTTGTCCAAGCTCCTCTTAAAAACCTCCAATGTTGGAGCATCCACAATTTCTGGAGGCAAGCCATTCCACTGGTTAATTGTTTTTGCGGTTAGGAAATTTCTCCTTTGTTCTAGGTTGCTGTCAGCACTCCAAGCTGCATTTACTCTAATTCTGACATAAGAAGGAGAAGCGGAGGCGTCTGGAAAGGGACGTTTGACTTTTCACCTACTTATTTTCCCTGGAGATAATATCCCCTAGGAGATGGGATGGGAGGGGGGAAATTCCTTTGAGCTGGAGCAGTAGATTAGGGGTAGAGTGACTTGGAAGATGGCCAATGAGTGCAGAGGAGTGGGGAAAGGAAAGGGAGGGTTTTGGGTCAGGAAGTCAGTGTTGGCTATGATGGAGTCGGAGTTAGAATGTCGTGCTTAATAAATGGGAGTTTTTCATCAGAGACTTCATTTGAAATGCAATTTATTTGAGACGACCTCGAAACTTGACAGTTGCTTCTCTCCTTCGTTTTCATCCATTGTTTCTTGACTTGCCTTCTGGTGCTTTGGAATGTAGATTGACACCCAGTGGTGGGATTCAAATAATTTAACAACCTGTTCTCTGCTGTAATGACTGGCTGGGTGGGCGAGGCCATGGTGGGCGTGACCAGGGAGTGTGACAGGCAGCACTCGGCCTCCTGCACCCCTCTGGAGCAAAAACAGGCCTCGAGGGGGGGGAGACACATGCCACCCCCCTGCCCCATTTTGGGCCTAGTAGACCTCCCTACAGCTCTTGGGAGCAAAAACGGGGGGGGAGTGGCATGCCCCCCAAGTGCCCCGTTTTGGGCCTAGTAGACCTCCCTGCACTTACTTGGGAGCCAAAATGAGGCACGGGGGGGACTTCTGGAAGGGGCGGGGCAGGGAGGGGTGGGGCCACCCTGAAATTTAACTACCAGTTTTCCAAAACTGGCTGAACCCCACCACTGGGTTGACCTCCTCTTCAGGGGTGGGTTCTAAAATTTTTTACTACCAGTTCTGTGGGCGTGGCTTATTTTGTGGGCATGGCTTGATGGTCATGTGACAATTATTTAGGATTTAGCAGAGGTACTGGTCTACCAGGCTTTTAACTGCTTGCAGAGCTGTACCGATCTACCCATTTATTTTTGCAGGCACTGATCTACTCATGTATTTTTGCAGGCACTGATCTATCCAGTTATTTTTGCAGGCACTGGTCTATTCATTTGTTTTCTTTTAACACTGATCAGCTGTAGGGCGGCCCTTTGAAGCCCAGCAGCAAGAGTTTAAACAGTTTTTTTCCCTCTAGCCATCAGCTGGGACTCAGGAGGCAGCAATAGATTGGGGGTGGGGCCAAATAAAAAGTAAGAATAACGTTGAGGGTGGGTGGGGGGCGGGGAGCAGAACCGGTTCGGTGACGTCATATTGTCACCGCTACCGGCTCGGCGGAACCGGGCTGAACCAGGAGGAACTCACCATTGCTCCTCTTCTTTGTAGCAGCCCCTCAAATATTGGAACACTGCTATCATGTCTCCCCCTAATCCTTCTTTTCACTAGACTGGACAAACCCAATTCCTGCAACCATTCTTTATATGTTTTTGTTGTGGCTCCATCCTCCAAGCCTATCTTATCGGAGGAAGAAGGCTCTGAACATGAAGGAGAGGAGACGGCCAGGCCTCCCTCTCCAGGACCCTCCTCTCTGGCAATGCCTCAGGTGTCTCCCAAAGGAGAAGAGATTGGCCAGGAGCCAGGTGTTTCGGATAGTGATGAAGAAACATTGTGGTTGGACCCACGCCAGCGTCGGAGAGACAAGCGTGAGCAGCAGAAAAGGAGGTGTGCCAGAGATTAAGCTGAGTCACTGGACCACACCCCACAGGCTATAAAAGGGAGTGTGGTGGCCATTCGGATTCTGTGACGGACAAAGCTAATCTCTGGCGAGGCACTTGCACCTTCGGACACAACATCTATTTGCCGTGGATTTAATTCAAACTGTGTGTATTTTTATCTGTGTTATCGGAGTAAAAGCTCTTGGCAGGCAGTCACGGAGTTGCTGCCAAGTTCCTTATCACTGACGTTGTGGGTTTGAAGAGTTTATTTAACCCTCGGCTGGCTGGTTGGGTGTGTGCATGGTACGGGGACAGAACAGTTTTTGCCTCCAGCTCCCCAATCATTCTTGTTGCTCTTCTCTGCATACTTTCCAGAGTCTCTACATTGTTTTTTTTTTTTTAATAATGTGGTGACCTGTGAGAATGTTTCCAAATAAATATGCCCAGGATTGTGTGCTAAGAGTATGAATCAAAGTTCATTTCCCACCAGTGATTTACTGACTCATCTAACCACTATGAAGAGTAAGGAAAACATAGTACATTTCAGTTCATTCCAGAAACGGCTGAATGAGAGCATGAAAATGTTCTAAGTTACAGATGGGGAAATGGCCAAAGTGCCCTACACAGGAGTAAATAGCACTCAGTACAGTAGGGTTTATTTTGGTCAACATCCACGGATTTATGTTGTCATAGTGTCAATGACCAGAGTTTCTGTTGTTAAACAAGGGGGATAAGTGAATCGTGTCCAGTTTTATGACCTATTTTACCACGGTTAAGAGAATCGCAGCTGTCATTAAATGAGTCACGTGGTCCTTAAGTAAATCCTGCTTCCCCTGTTGATTTTGCTTGTTGGAAGCCGGGTGGGAAAGTCGCAAATGGTGATCATGTGAGCCTAGGATGCTGCAACCATCATGAATACATGCTGGTTGAGAGCCCTGGTGGCGCAGTGGTTAGAATGAGGTATTGTAGGCAAACTCTGCCCACTGAGTTCGATCCTGACCAGCTCAAGGTGGACTCAGCCCTCTATCCTTCCGAGGTCGGTTAAATGAGGACCCAGTTTGTTGAGGGCAACAGGCTAACATTGTAAAACACCCAGAGAGTGCTAAAAAGGACTATGGAGTGGTATATAAGTCTAAAGGCTATTGCCATTGCTATGCTGGTTTGCCAGATGCCTGTTGTGACCCAGGCCCAAGTAGGTAGTAATCGATGCAAACAGTTCCAAAACAAACAGACTTTATTAGAACAGCTGAGAATTAACTCATTCTCAGCATAGTCCAAACTAAATTAAAACAAACTCTTCATAACACAAATTCTTCAGTCTAATCACCAACCTTGGTATAATTAGGCAAACTGCCAAAGGCTTCTCTTGGCAAAAGTTCAAAAGCAGAAGACGCCGACAAGAGATAAGTGCAGCAAGACTATCAACGTTGTTTTCCGACAAAGAGCCCAAGAGCCCTTGCTGGTCTTTTAAGCCTTATGGGAGGGGTCAATCATCTCCTAGCCTTACTCCTGAGTCGTCCTTTTTGCTTTAGCTGCTCTTGCCTTCGGGCAGCTCTTTGCATGTGTGCACTAGGAACAGGCTCCTTCTGTTCCTCTGCCTCTCTGCTGTCAGCCTCTGGAGGCTCCGAAGTCCTCACATCACTCCCCGATGGCCCTGGCCCCATCTCTGCCTCCAACACAGAGCCCTCATCCGGGCCTTCCCCAGCCTCCAGGCCTGGCCCATGTTCTTCCTCAGCCTCATCGCTGTCCAACTCCGCTGCCAGCTCCGCAGGCTGCTGGCGAACCACAACAATGCCCAAATTTTTCATCATGAGTCTGGGGAATGCTGCCACAGTTGGAAGTGAAAGGACAGGTTGCAAGTCACTTCCTTCACTGCTGTTGTAACTTCGAACCATTGCTAAATGAACGGTTGTAAGTCGAGGATTGTCTGTAATTTTAATTCCTCGCCAGTTAATCTTTGAATTTAGCATCACTCATAAGCCTCTCAACCACTTTTGTGCTGGTATTCACGGTGAAGGTCATTAGGAAAAGAAAAAGAGTTCCAGCGCCTTGATTATAAAATTAAATTGGATGGGAGGTGGGGCATGCAAGAAATGGAGTATCTAAGATTGGAGGGGAGAGGGGATCTATTTCTGAAAGGTTTTCCCACCCTTCCCCATCTCTCTTAAGCCTATATACTCGCTACAACTTTAGCACCACACACACACACTGTCGCCGAGTGTACACCCACCCACACACGCCTGTTGTGGTTTCTCTGCTCAGATGGAAATTACTGCATGGAACTCAGGAGTCCTGGTGTGTTAGGGGAAATTAATATGCGCTGTCTCCACAAAATGGAAATGAAGGCATAACACTTTATTTCCATGATTAGTTGCGCTGTGTGTGAGCTTGTAGTACGAGTATCTTGGTTAGAATTTGTGCCTTGCGCAAAGTTCCCTTGCTCCCTCCCAATCGGCTGGTATCTCACATCTTAATTTTAATTTATCTGCCCAGTGTCTTCAAGGGGTAAAATCCTGAATCACTGTCATAAAAAAAAAAACTAAATCGGAAAATCCCAGGAAGTTGACTTTTTCATTCTGCAACACCTACCGTAACATATCTGTCCCAGAGCTGGGTTTCAGTAGGTTCTGACCAGTTCTGGAGAACCGATAGCGGAAATTTTGAGTAGTTTGGAGAACCAGTAGTAAAAATTCTGACCGGCCCTGCCCCCATCTATTCTGTACCTCCCAAGTCCCAGCTGATCGGGAGGAAATGGGGATTTTTCAGTAACCTTCCCCTGGATTGGAGAGGGAATGGAGATTTTACACTATCCTTTCCTTGGAGTGGGGTGGGAATGGAGATTTTACAGTATCCTTCCCCGGCCACACCCACCAGGCCACACCCACCAAGCCATGTCACGCCCACCAAGCCACACCCACAGAACCGGTAGTAAAAAAATTTGAAACCCACCACTGATCTGTTCCCATTTTTTTTCATGCTCTCAGGGAATTGTCCAAACGTGTACAGGTAGTCCTCGACGTATGACTATAATTCACCCCAAAATTTCTGTTAAGTGAGTTTTGCCTCACGTTACAACCTTTCTTGCCACAGTTGTTAAGTGAATCACTGCGATTGATAAGTTAATAAGACGGTTGTTAAGTGAATCTGCCTTCCCCATTGACTTTATTTATTTATTTATTTATTTATTTATTTATTTATTTATTTATTTATTTATTATATTTCTATACCGCCTTTCTCCCGTAGGACTCAAGGCGGTGTACAGTCAAGAAAAACATAGACACACAAACACCACAAAATTGCTAATTAAAATTGCCACTTAGTTTGGTCAATTAAATAAAACCCAGAATTAGATAACATTTAAAAAAATGACTTTGCCTGTCAGAAGGTCGCAAAAGTGGATCCCATAATCTTAAAACACAGTAACGGTCATAAATATGAACCGAGCATCTGAATTTTGATCACAGGATTATGGGGATGCCGCAGAGGTCATAACTGTGAAAAATGGTCATAAGCAAGTGGTGGGATTCAGACGGTTTGCATCGGTTCAGGCAAACCGGTTGTTAAATTATTTGAATCCCACCACTGGTCATAAGTCCCTTTTTTCAGTGCCGTTGTAACTTTGAACGGTCACTAAATGAACTGTTGTAAATCAAGGACTAACTGTATTGGATCCACTCACCCAACCTAATTATTCAGATCAAGTCAAATCTTAGCAGCTGCACTCATATAATATGGGAGCCATGCCTAAGTTTGTTCATTGCCCCACATTCTGTGGCGCATGACCTGAAAAGATTGGGAGGAAGATCAGTTAGGGTGGAAGAATAATAGGAAAGCTCAGGCATAATATAAGCAGGACATCGGAAGTAGAGGCATCTGTTTTTTTCCTTACCTGAAATGACTAGATCAGCCCTGCCAGGAAACCCCAACTGAGACCTCACCTAGAGTAAGACTATCAATAGGAGGGGGATAATCAGGCATGAATTCAGGTAGTCCTCAATTTACACAGTTTTGTTAAGTGAAAAAAGTAAATTATGACCATTTTTCACACTTCCCACTATTGCCGCATCCCCATAAATTCAGACGCTTGGCAACGGACTCATATTTATGATGGCCGCAGTGTCCCAAATCCCCTTTTGTGACCCGCTGGCAAGCCTAGTCAATGGGGAAGCCAGATTCACTTAACAACCGTGTTACTAACTTAACAACTGCAGTGGTTCACTTAACATATGTGGTAAGAAAGGTCGTAAAATGGAGCAAAACTCACGTAACAGCTATCTTGCTTAACAACATAAATTTTGGGCTCGGTTCTGGTTGTAAATCGAGAACTACCTGTATAAGAATTTATTCACAGAGTGCTGAAGAGAAATGGATTATCTAGACCCATGATGGTGAACCTATGGCACGCGTGCCACAGGTGGCACGCGGAGCCATATCAGTGGGCATGCGAGCGTTGCCCTACCTCATCTCCAGTGTGCATGTGCACGCAGGCCAGCTGATTTTCCGGCCTCCAGGGGTTGGGGAAGGCCATTTTCACCCTCCCCAGGCTCCTAGGAAGCCTCTGGAGCCTGGGGAGGGCGAAAAACGGGCCTACCATGCCCACCGTGCCATCGCGTGCTAAAAGCGGGGTGAGCGCGGGGGGGATTGCACGCGCATGCACGGGGAGCAGGGCACATTGAATTATGGGTGTGGGCACATGTGCATTTCGAATCCCCTCCCGCTCTCCCCGCTTTTGGCACGCGACAGCAAAAAGGTTCGCCATCACTGATCTAGACCTTCTTCTGTCAGAGTCAGCCCAGATAATTGGCCACACTAGTGGGTTACCTTTGTTGGCATGAAGTCCTATTAGATCTCTCAATAGCCTCCATTACTATCAACCAAATCATGCCTTTAAACCTCCTGTGAGGGTTTAGCTTAAATAAAGAAGTTTAAATAACGGAACAATCTTCAGCATGGCCATGTAGACCTTCAAATTGATTTTCATCTTTTTGTTTCAGTAGCAATAAACCTTGACCCCAAAAAGACATGTCTTTTTGAGGACCTGGTTTGTGGGGGCAATAAGCTGACTTTGTGTAAATATACAAAAGTATGAAGGCTATTGCTTAACGCACTGTAAGCCGCCCTGAGTCTCTGGAGAAGGGCGGCATATAAATCAAATTAGAAAAAAAAAAGTCATGTAGTAGAAGCAAACAGGACCAGAATGTTCTTACCTCTCTTTACCATACCATGATAGGTTTGTGTCAAGTAACATCAGCATCTTCCAAGATTCTGTGATCTAAATTCACATTGCATCATTTTTTTTGGTTCTCAAGTCAGTGGGGTCATCTTTGGCAAGGATGTTGACATCACTGATGCTGTCGACTTTGGCAAGGAAATGATTACAAATCCACATTAACGTTTTAAGGTTATTTGAGTAGGAATAACCTTTTTTTTTAAAAAAAAATGTTCTATTGGATTTTTTTTTTTATGTATTTGCAGATTTCTGTCTGTGGAGAAATGAACAAGTCTTTGTCACTCTTGACTGCAGGCTGGAAGTACGTCTTCCAACATTGTTGTTGTTAGTTGTGAAGTCATGTCCGATCCATCGTGACCCCATGGACAACATTCCTCCAGGCCTTCCTGTCCTCTACCATCCTCAGGAGTCAATTAAACTCACACTGACTGCTTCAGTGACGCCATCCAGCCACCTCGTTCTCTGCTGTCCCGTTCTTCTTTTGCCCTCAGTCTTTCCCAGCATTAGGCTCTTCTCCAGGGAGTCCTTCCTTCTCATTAGGTGGCCAAAGTATCTGAGTTTCATCTTCAGGATCTGGCCTTCTAAAGAGCAGTCAGGGTTGATCTCCTCTAGGACTGACCGGTTCGATGGCCTTGCAGTCCAAGGGACTCGCAGGAGTCTTCTCCAGCACCAGAGTTCAAAGGCCTCAATTCTTTTTTTTTTTTTTTTTTTTATTTATATGCCACCCTTTTCCAGGGCGGCTTACAATGCGTTAAGCAATAGCCTTCATACTTTTGTATATTTATACAAAGTCAGCTTATTGCCCCCACAAACTGGGTCCTCATTTAACCTACCTTAGAAAGGATGGAAGGCTGAGTCAACCTTGAGCCTGGTAAGATTCGAACCTGCAGTAATTGCAGGCAGCTGTGTTAATAACAGGGTGCTTTAGACCACTGTACTACCAAGGCTCTTTGGCGCTCAGGCTTTCTTATGGTCCAACTTTCACAGCCATACATTGCAACTGGGAAAACCATAGCCTTGACTATAAACACTTTTGATGGCAGGGTGATGTCTCTGCTTTTTAGAATGCTGTCTAGATTTGCCATGGCTTTCCTCCCCAGGAACAAGCCTCTTTTAATTTCTTGGCTGTAGTCCCCATCCGCGATGATCTTGGAGCCCAGGAAAATAAAACCTGTCACTACCTCCATTTCTTCCCCATCTATTTGCCAGGAATTGAGAGGGCTGGATGCCATGATCTTAGTTTTCTTAATGTTGAGTTTCAAGCCAACTTTTGCACTCTCCTCCTTCACCTGCATCAAGAGGCTCTTTAGTTCCTCTTCCAACATTAGAAAGCTCATTTAATTGTCTGTCTCCACTTTTCTCTTCTAGGAAAATAAAAGCTTGGCAAAGTTTGTAGTTTTTTTTTCAGTAGCATCCACAATGGAGATGAATCCAAAGATTTACCTCAAGCCAAGCCACGAATAAACTCTGGCCCATCATTCTGAATGTGGGATTTCCTTTTGTCTCAAAAAAAAAAAGAAAAAAAAGTGAACTTCTCCTCAAAGTTCACTCGAGCACTTCAAAGCTTGTCATCTGGAAAGCCAGAAAATCTCTGTGTAGAGGGAACTTCATCTTCTGATCCCGTTCTTTTTTTAAAGAAGCCTTTAGAAAAGAGATTAATTCAACGTCCTGCCTCTGATGAAGTCAATGAATTTTACTGTAGTAATTAAGGCTTCTTTCTGGATTTCAGAAGTGTCTTTGACACTTGTGGATTCGAATACAAAAAAACATGGGCTAGCAGCAGGGGTGAAATGCTACCGGTTCGGACCGGTTCGCACGAATCGGTAGTAAAAAATGCTACCGGTTCACTGAACTGGTAGTAAAAAAAAATGCTTTAAAAAGTAAAAAAAAAGTACCAGTATCTGTAGCAGATAATTTTATGTGCGCTTAAGTCAGGCCAAAGGCCGCATAGTTCTAAATTGTCTAAGCCCAAAATTCAAGTCTGCTGGCATAAGGGATTCTATTGCGGTTGCCAGGTGGACTGAGAAGGATGCTGGATTGTGACCAGAAGGAGGGGAAAGAGCTTGTCCACATTTTCCGTATTATGCCACATGTCTAATACTCCAATCAGATCCATAATTAGTTTTCCAGACTTCACACCTGGACAATAATAGCCTGAAACAAGAAAGTGGAAGATTGAATCTACCATGCTTGTGCAACTAATTAGATCCTGCATAGTATGGAGCTGCTGGACAATTTCTGGGACATTTTAATTTGACATCGAACTTCCCACCTATTAATTTTTGAAGTATGGCCTCTAAAAATCCAAATATCCAGAAAGTAAGTTGAAACACATTCCATAGAATGGAACTTTACAAATAGTGCTTTTTTAATTTTTTTTTTATTGAAAAAGTTTTACAAATACAAATTTTCCCATTCCCCCCCCTTTCCCTCCCTAACCCTCCCTAACCCTCCCCTCCCCCCATGACTTCCCCAAGATGAAATCCAAATCCAAATCATATTGTATCATACTTTACCGCCCATCTATTCTACCCCCTGTGTACTATACATTTCTACATGACATTCAACTATTCTACCCCCTATGTACTATACATTTCTACACCACATTCAGCTAAAAGCTATCTGGTACTTCCTAGTTTGATATTTATTCTGCACATAATCTATCCATTTCTTCCACTCCCATGCATAGGTCTCTTGAGTCCAGTCTTTTAAGTATGCTGATATCTTCACCATTTCTGCAAAACTGGCCACCTTCAAAGTCCATTCTTCAATAGTAGGCAAAACATCCCTTTTCCAATATTGACCAAGCAGTAACCTAGCTGCTGTCACCATATACAATATCAATTTTGTTTCACCCAATGAAAAGTCCTTAACTATACCCAATAAAAACAATTGTGGAGAGAATTGGAGTTTTTTCTTCAAAACATTTTGCATAACCCACCAAATTTTTATCCAAAAAGCCTTCACTTTCTTGCAAGTCCACCATATATGAAATAGTGCTTGACTTACAACCATTCGTTTAGTGACTGTTCAAAGTTACAATGGCCCTGAAAAAAGTGACCGATGACAGCATCCCCATCGTCATGTGATCAAAATTCGGACGCTTGGCAACTGGTTCATATTTATGACGGTTTTGCAGTGTCTTAGTCTCCTGTGATTCCCCTTTTGGGACCTTCTGACAAGCAAAGTCAACCAAGAAACCAGATTCACTTAACAACCATGTTACTAACTTAACAAGTGCAGTGATTCTTCTCTCCTCTTTTTCTAGAGCAGGAATCCCCAAGCTTGGCAGCTTTAAGACTTGTGGACTTCAACTCTCAGAATCTCTCGAGAACCTGTCAGAACCTGCTGGATTTCACCCCTGGGACAAAGTCAAATCAGAGGATGGCAGAGAACAGGAAGGCCTGGAGGAACATTGTCCATGGTGTCGCGATGGGTTGGACACGACTTCGCAACTAACAACAAGAACGAGGACTACCTCTACAACTTTTGGTCCTGAAAACGTTGCATGCCCTGACTTGAAGAAATATCTATGCTATGGTTTGCTGCGTTGGCGATGGCTGGGATTTCCCCCAAATGAGAGACATCTTTTGTAGCACGGGTAACTCCCTGGCTAATCTGCCACATGATAAACCAAATGGAATAAGACTGATGAGTTGTACAAGGAAAGGCCTTCGCTGGCGCTTTCGGGTAATTAGCAACCGTCATCATCAACTACCGGAAATTGGCACATCTGCTTTTTCAGGCTGTTGATCCAACTGTGTTGTTGAATGCACACCCTGGCAAGATGATGCAGCTTGGATGTACTCGCAAAGATGTCTCTGCATAAATATTTACATAATTTTTTCTCCAGGCAGCAGTGCTAGAAACAGCTGTTTTTAACACTTCTCTTCCCATGTGCAACTTTCTCTCCCCTCCCCTGATCTTGGGGAAGGCGAATTGACTTGAGATCCCAATGTTTTGCTTTCTCTGCTGTTTTCTCTCACTTTCTCTCTCTCTCTCTCTCTCTCACGGGTGCGCTTGGGGAGAATTTCCCCCCCAGGCGTGGTAAATATTAGTTGATTTTGCATTAAAAATAGTGCAAAGCCGACTTCTTCATCCTGGAACACTTCAGATCTGTTGGGTTTCAATTTACAGAATATAGAATAATAGAGTTGGAAGGGACCTTGGAGGTCTTCTAGTCCAACCCCTGCTTAAACCACCACAAATGGCTGTCTAATCTCTTCTTGAAAACCTCCTGTGATGGAGCACTCACAGCTTTGGGAGGCAAGCTACTCCATTGAGTCATTGTTCTCAAGGACAGCAAATTTCTTCTTAATTCTAGGTTAGATCTTTGTTAAGCTTCCATCCATTGTTTCTTGTCTTGACCTCAAATGCTTTGAAGCAGGGGTCTCCAACCTTGGCAGCTTTAAGACTTGTGGACTTCCAACTGCCAGAATTCTGACAGTTGAAGTCCACAAGTCTTAAAGTTGCCAAGGAGAATAGGTTGACCCCTTCTGTATGTGACAGCCCCTTAAATATTGGAAGACTGCTATCAAGTCACCTCTAGTCCTTCTTTTCGTTAAAACAGGACATTCCCAGTTCCCACAACCTAATCATCTCTGGTTGCTCTTCTCTCCCCTTTTTCTAGAGCAGGAGTCCCCAAACTTGGCAGCTTTAAGACTTGTGGACTTCAACTTCCAGAATTCTCCAGCCAGCATAGTTGGCTGGAGAATTCTGGGAGTTTATTTATTTATTTATTTATTATATTTCTATACCGCCTTTCTCCCGTAGGACTCAAGGCGGTGTACAGTCAAGAAAAATATAGATACACAAACATCATAAAATTGCTAATTAAAATTATTATTATAACATAGTTTGGCCCAATTAAATAGAACCTAAAATTACATAACATTTTAAAAACATTCACATGTTCATATGTTTAGCCCCGCTTGTTGGAACATCAGGGTTTTGAGGGCACGGCGGAAAGCACGGAGATCAGGGATATTCCGTATCTCCGGGGGCAGTTCATTCCAAAGGGTTGGAGCCCTCACAGAGAAAGCCCTACCCCTGGGAGTCGCCAGTCGATATAATTTGACTGACGGTACCCTGAGTAGTCCCTCCCTGTGAGAACGAACTGGTCGGTGGGAGGCTATTGGTGGCAAAAAACGGTCTCGTAGGTACCCAGGTCCTAAGCCATGGTGCGCTTTAAAGGTGATAACTAACACCTTGAATCGCACCCGGAAGACCACCGGGAGCCAGTGCAGCTTGCGAAGGAGAGGTGTTACATGGGCGCAACGAGCTGCGCCCATAATCACCTGCATGGCTACATTCTGGACCAGTTGGAGCCTCCGGGTGCTTCTCAAGGGGAGCCCCATGTAGAGAGCATTATAGTAGTCCATACGGGAGGTAAATAGGGCATGAGTGACCGTGCGCAAGGCGTCCCGATCCAGAAAGGGATGCAACTGGTGGATCAGGCGAACCTGATAAAAGGCACCCCTGGCCATGGCCGTCAAATGATCTTCTAAAGATAGCCATGAATCCAGGAGGACACCCAAGTTGCGGGCCCTCTCTGTGGGGAGCAAGATCTCATCCCCAATTGTCAGTGATGGTACCAGTTGACTATTCCGGGATGCCAGAAGCCACAGCCACTCGGTCTTGGAGGGGTTGAGTCTGAGCTTGTTTCTCTCCATCCAGATCCTCAAGTTCCCAGTTGAAGTCCACAAGTCTTAAAGCTGCCAAGTTTGAAGACCTCTGTTCTAGAGTCTCAACATCTTTTTAAAAAAATTCATGGTGACCAATATTCCAAGTGTAGTTTTACCAATGTCGCAAAGGTGCTTTTTCAAGAAGCAACTGGATTTCCTTGTTTTTCTTTGAAAGATGTTTCGCTTTTTATCCTGTCAGAGCTGAAGAAGCTTCTTGGATGAGAAGCGAAATGTCTTCGAAAGAAAAAAAAAAACAAGAAAGTCCAGTTGCCTCTTGAAAAAGTACCTTTGGGACAACCCTGACCTGGATGACTGAGAATCTCTATAGATAGTCAACTAAGACGGTCAAATAACATGGGGCTCCCCTTGAGGAGCACCCGGAGGCTCCAACTGGCGCAGAGTGCAGCCGCGCGGGTGGTTATGGGAGCAACATGGCGCTCCCGTGTGACACCTCTCCTGCGCGAGCTGCAATGGCTCCCGGTGGTCTTCCGGGTGCACTTCAAGGTTTTGGTCACCACCTTTAGAGCGCTCCATGGCTTAGGACCTGGTTATTTACGGGACCGCCTACTACCACAAACAGCCTCCCACCGGCCGGTACGCTCTCATAGAGGGGCTCCTCCGGGTGCCGTCAGCCAAACAATGTCGACTGGCGGCCTCCAGGGGGAGGGCCTTCTCTGTGGGGGGCACCCACTATCTGGAACGAGCTCCCCCCAGAGATACGGAGGATCCCGGATCTGCGCACTTTCCGCCGTGCTCTTAAGAACCTCCTATTCCAGCAAGCCGGCCTGGCCTAATTTTCTCCCCTTTTAAAAATTCTTTTAAATCGAAATTTTAATCTGTTTTAAATTATTGGGATTTTTAATTGTCTCGGGCTAAATTATTTAATCTGGTTTTAATTATGTTTCTAACTTTTGTATCTATGTATTTTATTCTGTGCCTGTTCACCACCCTGAGTCCTTCGGGAGTAGGGCGGTATATAAATTTAATAAAAAATTTTTAAAAAAATTAAAGAGGCAGGTGATCCCCCAGAAGAAATTGGGGGCCTGATGAACATCTCAGACGGGATCATCCCTAGTCTCTTAAATTGTAGAGGGGACAGGAGAGAAATTTACTTTCAAACTTGCAAGACTGATTCATCCTTGCAAGGGAGTGCAGAACCACACTCGGATGAACTAATACTACTTTATTAGGTTTTTTAAAAAATATTTTTTTTATTAAAGAAATTTTTGAGAAGATAAAAAGAATACAACTTTTAGGGAAGAAATAGAGGAAATAAAGAAAAACAGCGAACAGATAAGAAAGAATATAAGAAAAAGAAAAAAAAGAATAAAAAGGGAAAAAAGAAAGAAAAGAGTAAAAAGAAAAAGTAAAGAAAAAAGAGGAGAGGAGAGGAGAAGACAAAATTACAAAGAAGCATCTTCTAAACTTTTTAAACAGCAATTATAAATGCATTTATATTTTACCTTGTCTCTCTAAAATTATGTTATAATTTCCTTCTTTCCATAATCTTCCCTTTCTAATCATCAAACCTATAAATCACAATTTCATTTTTTTTTCTTTGTTCATCAAGAAATCCATAAGGGATTTCTAGTCACTAAATAAATGAGTGACTAGATTAATTGTCCTTAAATAATTGTAAGGTCACATTAAGAGAATCTTGCAGGTCTGAAGGTTATTAGAATAGAATAGAATAGAATAGAATAGAATAGAATAGAATAGAATAGAATAGAATAGAATAGAATAGAATAGAATAGAATAGAACAGAATAGAATAGAATAGAATTCTTTATTGGCCAAGTGTGATTGGACACACAAAGAATTTGTCTTTGGTGCATATGCTCTCAGTGTACATAAAAAGACAAGATACATTCATCAAGAATCATAAGGTACAACACTTAATGATAGTCATAGGGTACAAATAAGCAATCAGGAAACAATCAATATCAATATAAATTGTAAGGATACAAGTTACAGTCATGCAGTCGTAAGTGGGAGGAGATGGGTGATAGGAAAGATGAGAAAATTAATAGTAATAGTAGTGCAGATGTAGTGAATAGTTTGACAGTGTTGAGGGAATTATTTGTTTAGCAGAGTGATTACGTTTGGGAAAAATCTGTTCTTATGTCTAGTTGTTTTGGTGTGCAGTGCTCTATAGCGTCGTTTTGAGTTGACACAGTTTATGTCCAGGATGCGAGGGGTCTGTAAATATTTTCACAGCCCTCTTTTTGACTCGTGCAGTATATAGGTCCTCAATGGAAGGCAGGTTGGTAGCCATTGTTTTTTCTGCAGTTCTAATTATCCTCTGAAGTCTGTGTCTGTCTTGTTGGGTTGCAGAACCAAACCAGACAGTTATAGAGGTGCAGATGACAGACTCAATAATTAGGTTCTTGTAGTCCTCCTGGAGACATTTCATTACCACACTAGATAGTATCTTCAGTGCCTCAGGGAGTGGAGTTTGCTCTCTTCTTTACATGAATGGGACATTGTTTCTTTTTTAACTGTTCCTGTTTATTTGAGTGTTGACTAATAGGTGTGTGATGAGGAATGCTAATGGATGATTCATCAGAATACATGGTTAACAGACAGATATTCTGTCAAGAAAAGAAAGCCAAAAAACAAATGGAACTTTATGAGAGAGACCTCTGGATTACGCTGGATAGTCCTTGATTTATGACCACAACTGAGCCCAAACTTTCCATTGCTAAGCGAGACAGCTGGTAAGTGAGTTTTGCTGCATTTTACGACCTTTCTTACCACAGATGCTAAGTGAATCAGTGCAGTTGTCAAACTGGTAATTGAACCTTGCTTCCCCGGTGACTTTGCTTCTTAGAAGGTCGCAAAAGTGGATTGTATGACCCTGGAAATAGGAGTCAATTGTCAAGAATTTTGAATTTTGGTCACATGACTATGGGGATGCAGCAGTCATAAGTGTGTGAAAAATGGTCATAAGTCCCTTTTTTCAGCGTTGTTGTAACTTCGAATGGTCACTAAACAAATGGTTGTAACCCAAAGACTATCTGTAATCAGTTGTTTCCAGACTTGGTTTTAATATAATCCTCCAACATCAGTCTATCATATTTTAGGCACAGACACTGGTATTACCCTGTTTCTCCAAAAATGAGACATCCCCTGATAATAAGCCCAATCGGGCTTTTGAGCACATGCGCTAAAATAAGCCCACCCTGAATATATTTAAACGTATGTGCAGCTGGTCCTCGCCATTTCCTCTGGTTTCCTTCACGTGCCCCAAAATAATAAGACTTTCCTGAAAATAATGCCAAGGGCTTATTTCGGGGTTCAAAAAAATATAAGACAGGGTCTTATTTTCGGGGAAACACTGTATCTCCTTGTAATATTCCTATATTTTCCTATTTCTTTTGCTGGGCTTTCCTTTCTTTTTCACCAAACCAAATCAAAATAAAACTCTCAAGTCCATTGAGAAGGAAGCAATAGATTGTCTGCAGGATAAAACTTTCTTTATCTTTATCTTTATTTGATTTGTATACCGCCCTACTCCCGAAGGACTCAGGGCGGTGAACAGCCAAACAGTAAAATACATAAATACAAAATTTAAAAACAGGATAAAATCAAATTAAACAATTTGGCCCAGACAAATTAAAACACCCCAATCATTTAAAAAACAGATTAAAATTTGCATATTAAAAAGAAAAAAAAGAAAAGAGGGAAGAGATTAGGCCAGGCCCACCTGGTGGAATAAAAATGTCTTCAAAGCACGGCGGAAGGTGTGCAGATCCGGGATCCTCCGTATCTCCAGAGGGAGCTCATTCCAGATAGTAGGTGCCCCCACAGAGAAGGCTCTCCCCCTACCTTACCATCTTGCTGAGACCTGTTCTATCTGTAGGCCCGCTGTATGTTAAAATAATGTCTAATGTATTAAATAATGTATTTAATAATGTATTAAAATAAGGCAATTCACACAGGATATTCAAATGTATGAGTTTGTGACATGAGCCTTGGTGGTGCAGCGGACTAAAGTGCTGTTAAGTGCTAGCACTTAGCTGCCAGCTGCCTGCAATTAGTGCAAGTTCGAATCTCATCAGGCTCAAGGTTGACTCAGCCTTCCATCCTTTCGAGGTAGGTAAATTGAGGACCCGGATTGTGGGGGCAATAAGCCAACTTTGTATAGAACAACACCGCTTGGGGGGGGGGTCGAAAGCCCTAGTAAGCAGGTATATACAAAAAAAGTATGAAGGCTATTGCTATAATGCATTGTAAGCCGCCCTGAGTCTACGGAGAAGGGCGGCATATAAATTGGACTAATAAATAAATAAATAAATGTAGAGAATGGTATCGGAGTTAGGGAATGTGAACCTAGACATTGCCAGCAAGCAACTGTCACATCTATGATTTAATCAATAATATTAAATTGATTGATTAGATCAGCGGTCACCAACCGGTGGTCCATGGACCACTGGTGGTCCGTGAGAAAATGTTGGTGGTCCGCAGAAAAATTATTTGCATTTTTTATATTGCACTAAATCAGGGGTCCTCAAACTACGGCCCCTGGGACAGATACGTGCAATGAACGCTTGTGTTGCTGCAGAGAGTCTCCCTCTTCGGGGTCTTTTTGTGTGGGTCGGAGCGGGGCAGAAATTCCGACTTGGGGTCTGCTTCAGCCTCCTGGTGTGGGGCTTTGGGCGAAGGCTGGAGGGAAGCGCCACTGGTAGCAAAGAGCCGGAGGGCCTCATTCCAGTGGGACTGCATCATCGCCTGGAACTGGCTGACCATCTCAGCCCACTGAGCCTCCAGGTGCCAGTACCTGGCCTTGCACTCCCACAGGTCTTCCCTCTGCTTGGAAAGCTATGCTCCTAGTCCTCAGTGAGGTGCTTCTACTGAGCCTCCTTCTTGGTCAGCTCCAATTTGAACTGAGCCAGCTGTTTTGCCAACTCTTTCTTATGGTGGCTGCTTAGCTCCTACAACTGCTTCCTGTTGGGGCCCTAAGGAACCTGGGTGGGGAGGCGAGGAGTGGCTGGGAGGAGAGGGGCGATTAGAGGCCGACAATGCGCCCCTCAACATGAGTGACATCAAGTTGGCCACACCCACCCAGCTAGTCATTAGGCAGATCATATTAGTGGTCCACAGGATTTAAAATTATGAATTTAGTGGTTCCTGACGTCCGAAAGGTTTGGTGACCCCTGGATTAGATCATAGGGGTCTTACCTATGGTAAAAGTTACAATCTTGTTGAGACCTGTTCTATCTGTAGGCCCGCTGTACGTTAAAATAATGTCTAATGTATTAAATAATGTATTTAATAATGTATTAATATAAGGTAATTCACACAGGATATTCAAATCTATGAGTTTGCGACATGTAGAGGATGGTATCAGAGTAGTTACTTGCTGGAAATGTCTAGGTTAACATTCCCTAACTCCGATACCATCCCCTACATGTCACACACTCATATATTTGAATATCCTGTGTGAATTATCTTTTTCCTGCGATGATTCAGTCTAATGTTGTATGTTTGTCATTTCCTCTTTTGCAGAGACCAAGGTACTTTCTTCCCAGGCAAAGTTTTTTTTTTTATATTCAGCAAGCTTTTTTTTTAAAATTGGGTGTTTGTGTACATTGCTCTTGAAATGTTATTGTTTTAAATTCGATTTCAATAAACTTCAAAAACAAGCTACACTTACAATTTCTCTGTGAGGGACTCTGAGTGGTGTACACATAAAATTTAAAACAACAACATTAAAAACACCCTGCAAATAAAATTTAAAAAGTGGCAAACGATGTCATCAATTAATGTAAAAGCAGAGTGCTAACCAACCCCACGTCTACTTGCCCCTCTGTTTAAGGCTGCAATGCCACGTCTACATGATTTTCAGGAGGGGGCATGCTTCACCTCTGTCTGTGTGTGTGTGTGACACAGAGTGGGACAATGGCAGAAAAATTTCTCTAATCAACCAACCAACCTTAAAAAAAGGAAAAACTGTTTCTCCTGGGTATTCTGGAAGGGAAAATGCAGAAAAGTATACAATATATCATACTACACATACAAGAATTGTGATGGCACAAAATTGGAAACAACCAGACACCCCTCCAGATCAAATCATAATAAAAAAAATATATGAATGTGCAGAGATGGATAGATTATCCATGGGAATGAAGGAGAGGGAAGACACCGAGTACTATTTAATATGGAATAAATAGTATTCCTGGCTGGAGAGTAAAACATAAAATTTAAAGGATGTTTTTGTTATGAGATCGAATTGTAAATAGAAATCAAGATAATTTAAATAAAGATGTAAGCTTAAGATAGAGGTATTTTGAAGTAGAATTTGTGTAAAGAGGTTAAATAGGTTAGAGATGCAGAAAAGTTTCAATTAGTATTGAAATTTTGATATGTTTGTTTTTGGTTGCTTATATTTTTTGCTTTTTGTTTGTGTGTGTGTTTTTTTTTCTTGCTTTTTTTTGTGTATTATGTTTCCTTTTGTACTGTGTATTTTAATCTTTGGAAATTTAATAAATATTATTTTTTTTAAAAAAAAGGAAAAACCAAGACCAAAATATTATACAGTATATCTGGAATCTTTTCATGCACACACTTAAGAATATGAAGCCTTATATAGCAGCTTCAATCAAAAAAATAAATACAGGTAGTCCTTGACCATAACTGAGCCCTAAAATTCTGTCGCTAAGTGACACGGTTGTTAAGTGAATTTTGTCCCCTTTTATGACCTTCCTTGCCACAGTTGTTAAGTGAATCACTGCAGTTGTTCAGTTAGTAACACAGCTGTGAAGTGAATCCGGCTTCCCCATTGACTTTGCTTGACAGAAGGTCACAAAAGGAAATCATGTGACCTCAGGACGCTGCTACTGACAGAAATATGAGTCAGTTGCCAAGCATCCGAATGTCTATCACAGGACCACGGGGATGCTGCAACTATCATAAGTGTGAAAAATAGCCATAAGTCATTTTTTTCAGTGCTGCTGTCACTTCAAATGGTCACTAAACGAATTGTTGTTAATTTGAGGACTACCTGTAAGGTTCCATCTATGGAATGTGTTTCGACTTACTCTCTGGACTGCATCGGGTTATTTTTTGCTTATGGATTTTCTTTTAAGGCACCGGATCATCCTCAGAATACAGTCCTAGACTTACAACAGTTCACTTAGTGACTTAGTGACTAAAAATTTGTTTATTTTTTTTATTTCAGGTTTTTTATTTTTTTATTTTTTACAAACATATCAGGTGTGGCACCTGAGCGTCATACATTTTGATACAAATAAAATAGTACTAATCGTATTTGTTTCATTTAACAAGCTTATATAATTCTAGTAATAATATACATATTTTTCTTAAATTATAATCTTTCATTATTTAGTTATTCAATATTTCAATGCGTCATTTTTATGCCAATCGCCCTATTCAAAGTGGCATACCTTTTAATACAAATAGAATATTATTAATCATATTTATTACATTTAGCAAGCTTATATAATTCTAATAATAATACAAACATTTATGTTATATTAAAATCTTCCATTATCTGCTTGTTCACTTTATAATCCTTCATTATTTAGTTATTCAGTATTTCAAATATGCTATTTTTATGTCAATCACCATATTCTGCACGTCACACATTTTAATACAAACAAAATATTTAGCTGACTCCTATTTATGACAGTAACAGTGTCCCGGGGTCATGTGATCCCCTTTTGCGACCTTCTGACAAGCAAAGTTAATGAGGGGAACCTGATTCACTTAACAACCATGTGACTAACTGAACAACTGCAGTGATTCACTTAACAACTTCGGCAAGGAAGGTCGTAAAATGGGGGGTGGGGAAATTCACTTAACAAATTTCTCACTTAGCAACATACATTTTGGGCTCAATTGTGCTAGTAAGTTGTGGACTACCCAGGGGTAAAATGCTCCCGGTTCAGCCCGGTTCGCCCGAACTGGTAGTGATGACGGCTGGTGGTTCGGAGAACCGGTAGCGATGGTAGCTTGAGGCTCCGCCCATCCGCCTGGTCGTTATTTCCTGGTTTTAACCAGGAAGTAACCTGTTTTTTACCCTCTGCACATGCGCAGAAGAGTTTGTGCACACGCAGAGGGTCGGCGCGCGCAAGTGACGCGCATGCATGGCACGTCCACTTCCGAACCGGTATGGAAGGTAAGTAGATTTCACCCCTAGGACTGCCTGTATTACAAACAGTTCTGTCCCCTATTACTAAACCTTTTATAATTTCATTTTTCTCTTTCGGCTGCAAGTTGTGTTATTAAGATTGCGCCCAGTCACGTAAGGAATGTGGAATGTGGAACTGCGCTGCCAATTTTTTCCAAGTGTCGCTTTTTGCTTTGGTCTTAACAGAGGCTGGCACGTACATACACAATGAGCAGCTGCCTTTCATGGTAATCTTGAAGTAACCACCTTGTGCAAATATAGCTGTTTCCAAGCCAGAGACAGACTAACAGGCTGAACCAGGGGAAACTCTTCCAATAGTCACACAGTCCTTTCCCAGATGATCTTGGGCTATTATTATTATTTTTATTATTTATTTATTTGCCAAACACGTATAACAGATATAAGTATAAACATGATTATTAAAAATATATAAAGGCAGAGATCTCTGTAACGGTAGTTTAATACTCTGACGATGTCAGCAGATGGCTGACGAAAGGTTAGTAAAATAAAATTTTAATTCTTTTAAAATTTTAAAATCATAAGTTCCGGAGTTCGCAGTATGTCTGCTTCTTTTTTTGCTAATATACCTGGAACTCGTATTTTTAGAATAGTTTGTAATAAACATGATTATGAATACAGGATAAGGATACAAATAAATGGGGACAGTAGGACAAGGACGGTAGGCACACTGGTGTGCTTATGCACACCCCTTACAGACCTCTTGATTTACATTTGGACTGACTCACATTTATGACGGTTGCAGTATCCCAGGGTCATGTGAAGGTCACCTTTTGCGACCTTCTGACAAGCAAAGTCAACCGAGAAACTAGATTCACTTAACAACCATGTTACTAATTTAACATGTGCAGTGATTCACTGAACAAATGTGGCAAGAAAAGTCGTAAAACAGGGCAAAAGTCACTTAACAGACTTCTCACTTAACGACATACATTTTGGGCTCAATTGTGGTCGTATGTTGAGGACTATCTGTATTGTAATTTCAAGTTCTCTTTCTTTTTAATCAAAACGGATTTCAAAATACTGGTTTTCTGCTACCGACTATGATGCCATAATAGCATCATGGCTGGGTTAGTAATGTACGAATGCTGCAATACCTGCGATGAGAAAATTTCTGCAAATGAGAAATAAAATCTGAGATATAGCTAAAGGGAAGGAAGAGCATTTTCAATCATCGTTTCAATTACGGAGCCAGTATCAGAACTGCGGGCCCAGAGATGCATTTTGTAACTCTGTTGATCATAGGAAATGAGTCAGTGAGATTCGTTATAATGGAATGGGGGGGAAATTTAGCTGAGAAAATGACTTTGGACGAAGAGGTGAAATTCCCCTGCACAGATTTTAGATCTAGAACCACTCCCATGTGCTTTGTTCATTGTCACAAAACCTTTGTATTGCCTGCAGTTTGTTTACATCATGACGATACATTCATGAACTCGGGCGCTGTTGGGGTCACTGTATCACAAGTCAAAAGCCACAACGGAATTGTCCAGGCTGACTGAGATTGTCAGGACGTTCTTCGATTGTTTTCTCTGCTTGGCCATCCCAAGGGAAGGGCATTTTGCTAAGAGCTTTTTCTATAAGCTGCTTTTCCGGGATAGCCGAAATAACTTTAAAAAATATGGATTTGCAAAATGTTCAAGGCGTAACATAGAGGACAATGTCTCTGTCAAGTTTTGAAAACCTCCCTTTCCGTTCCCCACTCCCGTGCACTCATTGGCCATCTTCCAAGTCATTCTACCCCTAATCTACTCCAGCTCAAAGGAATTTCCCCCCTCCCATCTCATCTCCTAGGGGATATTATCTCCAGGGAAAATAAGTAGGTGAAAAGTCAAACGTCCCTTTCCAGACGCCGTCGCTTCTCCTTCTTATGTCAGCACTAGAGTAAATGCAGGTTGAAGTGCTGACATCCTCTGTTAAAATGCCAGCAGTCTTGGGACAGGTACAACAGGGGTGTCAAACGCGATTTCATTGTGGGCCACATCAGGGTTGTGTTTGACCTCGGGGGGCCAGAGGGGCATGGCTCAGGTGGGTGTGGCCGGGGTAGGTGTGGCCAGCTCAACATCACTCATGTCGGGGGCACCTATGGTGGCCCAGGTTGGGCTGGGGGGATTCTCCTGCAGCCCTTTGCCAGCAAAAACGGAGCCCGGGAAGGCAGTGCATAGGCTAGCCCTTCGTTATTTCCGGGGCGGCCCCGTGGGCCAGATCTAAGCATCCTGTAGGCTGAATCCGGCCCATGGGCCTTGAGTTTGGCACCCCTGAGGTAGAAGGATAAGCATATAAACAGATAAGACATGTCTGTCTGTCTGTCTGTCTGTCTGTATCAGAGGTGGGTTTCACATTTTTACCACTGGTTCACCGCGCATGCGTGCACCTTCCACGCATACGCTCGGCCTCCCTTGCATGTGCTTTGCTCGCGCATGCACCTTCCACACATGCGCCTGGTCTCGAAAATGTGGCTAATGTGGGATCCCCCTGGCTTCACAACTGGTCTGGTGATCGCGCGTGTGTGCGCAGTTTGAACAAATCTTCACTTCCGGGTTTGTTCGGAGGAGTAACATGCGGCAATTGGCTCTGCCGCGCAAATCAGCTGAGGGGATAAAGGTAGGAAAATAGCGTGGGCGGGAGGGTGGGCCCATCTGATCGTCAGGGCGAACCGGTTCGCTCCCAGCTGATCATCGGAGCTACCAGTTCGCCCGAACCGGTCCGAACAGGTAGAATCCCACCACTGGTATGTATGTATGTACATACATATGCATATACGTATGTATGTACATATGATAAACAGATAGATACTAGATAGAGGTGGATGGATAGATGATAAAGATAGAGGGATAGATAAATAACAGAGATAGAAGGATGGACTGATAGATGGATAGGTATATAGAGATAGATGGACAGATGGATAGATAATAGTCGATAAAGATAATGATAGAGCTATTTAATGGGGCACAAGATGATGGGAGATGAGATGGCAGATGGCTGGTGATTTTCGTGTTGATCTGGCTTGGTTGATCACAGGTGACAAGAAGCCTAACAGAGCTCTTGAAGAGTGGTATCTGAGGAGATTCTCTCACTCTCTCTGGCCAATCCTATTTCTCTTCTGTTTCACAAAGAAACTTCAGGAGATGAAGCCTTGGAAAAGATGCCTGAAGCATCAGAGAGGAAGGGGAAATACGAATTTGATGGATAGGTGCTCATGATTACATTTACACCAGGAGTATCCAACCTTGGCAACTTTAGGACTTGTGGCAGGGGTGAAATCCAGCAGGTTCTGGAGAACCGGTAGCGGAAATATTGAGCAGTTTGGAGAACCATCAAATACCACCTCTGGCTGGCCCCAGAGTGGGGTGAGAATGAGGATTTTGCAGTATCCTTCCTCTGCCACGCCCACCAAGCCACGCCCACAGAACCGGTAGTAAAAAAAAATTTGGATTTCACCACTGACTTGTGGTGAGCAAGGCTGGCTGGGGAATTCTGGGAATTGAGGTCCACAGATCTTAAAAATGCCAAGGTTTGGACACCCCCGCTTACACCATAGTGATTAGGGAGGTGAAATATCTCTTCTCGCTTACTGTATCTACAGACTGTGGTCGAATACTTGTTTAGGGTAGCAAACACCCTTTTAGGAACAGATTCCCTACTGACACCATGACTTCATGTAGCGTTCGGCTTGTATACTGTCGGTGTTTTAATACTGTATTTGTTCTTCCACTGGACTTGGGACTCTACAGTCCCTCCCTTGTCAGCCGGTGGAAGAAGGCAAGGACAACCCCTTTTGAACATATTGCCAAGAAAACTAAACAGATTTCTCCAGGTAAGACTCAGGTATCACACTGAACCAAAGGCAGAAAAACCCCAACAACACACTGAATTACAGAGAAACCCCAGCATACAATCATTCGTTTAGTGAACCTTTGAAGTTACAACGGCACTGTAAAAAGTGACTTACGGCCATTTTCCACACTTATGACTGTTGCAGGATCTCCATGGTCACTGGTTAATTGTTCTCACCCATAGGAAGTTTCTGCTTAATTCCAGGTAGCTTCTCTCTCTGATTAGTTTCCATCCATTGTTTCTTGTCCTGCCTTTTAGTGGGTTGGAAAATAATTTGAACCCCTTTTCTATGTGGCAGCCCCTCAAATACTGGAAGACTGCTATCATGTCATCCCAGTTCTTCTTTTCTCTAGACTAGCCATATCCTGCAACCGTTCTTCATAAGTTTTAGCCTCCAGGGCTTTAACCTGTGGAAGACTGGTTGCAGGAACTGGGCACGGCTAGTCTAGTGAAGAGAAGGACCGGGGGAGAGATGATAGCAGTCTTCCAATATTTGAGGGGCTGCCACAGAGAGGAGGAGGGGGTCAAGCTATTTTCCAAAGCACCCGAAGGACAGACAAGGAATAATGGATGGAAACTGATCAAGGAGAGATTCAACCTGGAAATAAGGAGAAATTTACCGACAGTGAGAACAATCAATTAAGTGTTGTATCTTATGATTCTTGATGAACAAATCTTCTCTTTTATGTACACCGAGAGTGTATGCACCAAAGACTAATTCCTTGTGTGTCCAATCACACTTGGCCAATAAAAAATTCTATTCTATTCTATTCTATTGTATTCTATTCTATTTTATCAACAATGGGACAGAAGTTGCCTTCAGAAGTTTATTTATTTTTATTCATTCATTCATTCATCTATTAGATTTATATGCCGCCCTTCTCCGGAGACTCAGGGCGGCTTACAATGCGTTAAGCAATAGCCTTCATACTTTTGTATATACCTGCTTAGTAGGGCTTTCGGCCCCCCCAAGGGGTGTTTTTTTAATACAAAGTCAGCTTATTGCCCCCACAAGCCGGCTCCTCATTTTACCTACCTCGAAAGGATGGAAGGCTGAGTCAACCTTGAGCCTGGTGAGATTTGAACTTACAGTAATTGCAGGCAGCTGGTGCTACTTAATAGCACTTTAGTCTGCTGCACCACCAAGTTATGGGAGCTTCATCACTGGAAGCTTTCAAGGAGAGACTGGACTACCGCCTGTCAGAAATGGTGTAGGGTCTCCTGCTTGGGTGGGTGGTGGTGTTGGACTAGATGACCTCCAAGGTCCCTTTCCAACTCTGTTAATCTGTCTCACTTAGCAACGGATTCATTTGAGCTCAATTGCGGTTGGAAGTCGTCGCCTGCCTCCAAGGAGCAACCAACCTCCCTGCTTGAACTGGCCCTTCCCAAGGGAGGGAGGGATGGAGGAACCCCGAGGGAACAAAATTGGGAAGCCCGCATCTCAACGGTGGGTCGTCGGGATGGGCGAAGCGGGTTACAGTTCAGCGCGGGCTTCCCAAAAGCGCAGCCGCGCCAAGAGGCAAAAGAGAAAGAAAGAGAGAGAGAGAGAGGAAAAAAAAAACCCAAGAAAAAAAAGTTGGGAAGCTCGCATCTCAACGGGTAAAAGCGCAGTCGCGCCAAGAGGCAAAAGAGAAAGAGAGAGAGAGAGAGAGGAAAAAAAAAACCCAAGAAAAAAAAGTTGGGAAGCCCGCATTTCAACGGGCTGGGTCGTCAGGATGAGCAAAGCGAGTTACAGTTCAGCGCGGGCTTCCCAAAAGCGCAGCCGCGCCAAGAGGCAAAAGAAAAAGAGAAAGAGAGAGAGAGGAAGAAAAAAAAAAACCAAGGAAAAAAAGTTGAGAAGCCCGCATCTCAACGGGTAAAAGCGCAGTCGCGCCAAGAGGCAAAAGAAAAAGAGAAAGAGAGAGAGAGGAAGAAAAAAAAAAACCAAGGAAAAAAAGTTGAGAAGCCCGCATCTCAACGGGTAAAAGCGCAGTAGCGCCAAGAGGCAAAAGAGAAAGAGAGAGAGAGAGAGAGAGGAAAAAAAAAACCCAAGAAAAAAAAGTTGGGAAGCTCGCATCTCAACGGGTAAAAGCGCAGTCGCGCCAAGAGGCAAAAGAGAAAGAGAGAGAGAGAGAGAGGAAAAAAAAAACCCAAGAAAAAAAAGTTGGGAAGCCCGCATTTCAACGGGCTGGGTCGTCAGGATGAGCAAAGCGAGTTACAGTTCAGCGCGGGCTTCCCAAAAGCGCAGCCGCGCCAAGAGGCAAAAGAAAAAGAGAAAGAGAGAGAGAGGAAGAAAAAAAAAAAACCAAGGAAAAAAAGTTGAGAAGCCCGCATCTCAACGGGTAAAAGCGCAGCCGCGCCAAGAGGCAAAAGAAAAAGAGAAAGAGAGAGAGAGGAAGAAAAAAAAAAACCAAGGAAAAAAAGTTGAGAAGCCCGCATCTCAACGGGTAAAAGCGCAGTCGCGCCAAGAGGCAAAAGAAAAAGAGAAAGAGAGAGAGAGGAAGAAAAAAAAAAACCAAGGAAAAAAAGTTGAGAAGCCCGCATCTCAACGGGTAAAAGCGCAGTCGCGCCAAGAGGCAAAAGAGAAAGAGAAAGAGAGAGAGAGGAAGAAAAAAAAAAACCAAGGAAAAAAAGTTGAGAAGCCCGCATCTCAACGGGTAAAAGCGCAGTCGCGCCAAGAGGCAAAAGAAAAAGAGAAAGAGAGAGAGAGGAAGAAAAAAAAAACCAAGGAAAAAAAGTTGAGAAGCCCGCATCTCAACGGGTGAAAGCGCAGTCGCGCCAAGAGGCAAAAGAAAAAGAGAAAGAGAGAGAGAGGGAAAAAAAAAAAAAACCCAAGGGAATAACGTTGGGAAGCCCGCATCTCAA
>NC_142070.1:9965000-9977500 GCF_059756535.1 Pantherophis guttatus | reverse complement strand
GGTGGGTTGAAGGGGGAGGCGAGAGGAGGAGGAGAGGGAAGCGAGTCAAAAGCAGGGCATGATGGGGGGAAATACAGAAGTGCCAGGAGAAAGCGGGTGTAAAAAACACACCCGTTTTTTTTTTTTCCGTTTTTCTTTTTTGCTCTGGAAGAGAACTCGCTGGCTGTCACCAGGGTCAGACTGATGTTCAGCAAAGTTGACAGAGCTCCTCCTTTGCAGATGCCATTGCAAGATTAGCACTCATTTGGAGCAGATGTGGCTAAAAGCATGAAACATTGAACAAACAGCTGCCACAGATCCAGTGCCATTGCTTGGGCACTTATGTTCTATTAATGCGCAAGGATCCTGCGGCCAGCTGCCTTTCCCCCATCGAAGAGAAGGGGGTCAAACCACAGCAAATCCAGAGTGTGCCAGTCCCTCTTGGCGCTGGGCTGCTCTGTAGAGTTAGATTGTATTTTATTTTATTTTATTTTATTTTATTTGGCATCCCGCCTTTCTTATTTTTATTTTTATTTTTTTTAACAAATAACTCAAGAGTTCCTTCCTCCAACTCTTTCCCCATAACAATAATCTTGTGAGGTGGGTTCGGTTAAAATCACTGAGCTTTCATGCCTAAGGTGGGACTAGAACTCTTCATCTCCTAGTGATTGACCCAAAGTCACCCAACCAACTTTCATGCCTAAGGGGAGGTCTAGAACTCACAGGCTCCTGGTGATTGGTCCAAAGTCAATCAACTGGCTTTCATGCCTAAGGCAGGACTAAAACTCACCGTCTCCTGGCCTAAAGCCAACCAGCTGGCTTTCATGCCTAAGGTGGGACTAGAACTCGTCATCTCCTAGTGATTGAGCCAAAGTCACCCAAACAACTTTCATGCCTAAGGGGGGGTCTAGAACTCACAGGCTCCTGGTGATTGGTCCAAAGTCAATCAATTGGCTTTCATGCCTAAGGTGGGACTAAAACACACAGTCTCCTGGCCCGAAGCTGGCTTTCATGCCTCAGGTGGGACTAGAACTCACCATCTCCTAGTGATTGACACAAAGTCATCCAGCCAGCTTTCATGCTTAAGTGGGTCTAGAACTCACAGGCTCCTGGTCATTGGTCCAAAGTCAATCAATTGGCTTTCATGCCTAAGGCAGGACTAAAACTCACCGTCTCCTGGCCCGAAGCCAACCAGCTAGCTTTCATGCCTAAAGTGGGACTAGAACTCATCATCTCCTAGTGATTGACACAAAGTCACCCAACCAACTTTCATGCCTAAGGGAGGTCTAGAACTCACAGGCTCCTGGTGATTGGTCCAAAGTCAATCAACTGGCTTTCATGCCTAAGGCAGGACTAAAACTCACCATCTCCTGGCCCGAAGCTGGCTTTCATGCCTCGGGTGGGACTAGAACTCACCATCTCCTAGTGATTGACACAAAGTCATCCAGCCAGCTTTCACGCTTAAGGTGGGGCTAGAATTTACAGCCTCCTGGTGATTGGCCCAAACTTACCCAGCTGCCTTTCATGCCTTAATGGGATTTGGATTCATGGCTTCCCACTTTCTAGCCTAGTGCCTTAACTACTAGATCAAATATATTAAGGAAAAGTCTTTATAGTCACAAAGGAAGCATTTCAACCAGCAGCAATGGCATTTCTGAGGCAGCCTGTGTGTGTGTGAGAGAGACGATGATGTGTTTCCTTTTTGTCACATTTACAATTAGTCTTTTTACAGGTCCCCACTGAAGAAAATGAATCAGGCTCAAAGCAGCAATACCGCATTTCATGAGTTTCTCTTCGATATGATCTCAGTAAACTTTACCCCAAGCTGATTTAAAGCAGGTTACTGTTATTTAGATATTTAGTGGAGAGTCAGAAGGGAGAAAATAAAGGATAAGGAATCGTGGTTTGCCTTGATCTTATTCGTTGAACTGGCAGTGTTGGAAGAAAAAAAATCCAAACTGGGAGGAAGACGCTGGAAATAAAATGGAGACTGATTGGAAAGAAGGAGTCTGTTTATTGGTGAGCAGAACCATAGCATGCAGTTCTGGGACAGCTGGCCAAATGGAGTTGAGAGTGGGTGGGTTTTTATACCTTCTTTGGGCTTTGTACTTGAGATTCCTGTTCCTGTGCAAGAACATGTCCTTTAATATTCTATTGGCTGTTGTCAGATTCCTACGAGGTCATGGCTGGCTCTATAGGCAAAAGGGGAAATGCAAACCCTAGGTGTTTGTCTGAGCTAATCTTGTCAACCTTTTGCTTGCCTGATTGTATTGCTTATCTGGAGTATCTGTCTGACCCAGTCTTTCTGAATGGATTACCAAATCTGCATTTCTAAAAGGTGGCCTCCTCAGTTTCTGCTTGGGGCAGGGAGACTGGGGCTGATTTCTGCCTCCCTTAAGAATGTTTTTCATTTCTCCTTTAGGGGAAATATTCTATCATGCCTTTTTAATACCCCCCCCCCCAAATATTGCATTCTCTAGGAGGGTGGGTCTGACTTTCTACAGCTGTTGGGGAAAGGGGTGGAAATTTGAATGGGCTCTGGTTCGTTTCTTTTGGAAATATTTTATCCCTATTTTGAGATTGGTGAAGAAGCTTTCAAAAGAAAAAAAAATGAGAGAAAATATGAAATGCAGCAACACCAAATATTTAGGAACAGGAAGAGCTACTGTAATATCAGAAAGTTGCCTGCAAAACTTTAAAAGCAGACTGGAAGGTCCTAATTACAGGTAGTCCCAATCTTACAACAGTTCATTTAGTGACCATTCGAAGATACAATGGCAGTGAAAAAAGTGACTTATGACCATTTTTCACATTAATGACCATTGCAGCATCCCCATGGTCACGTATAATATACAGGGTGGACATATACCATGGAGAAAGGTTGGTGAAATTGATATAACTCACTGAGATGGCCAAACTGACTTCTTTCATTAGAGAAAGGTCATTACTGACATTCATCAATGGTTGGAAATCCCTTATGGACTTTTTGTGTAAGCAAGAAAATGATTTTATGACTTAAAGTTTTAGTGATTAGAAAGAATAGGTCATAGAAAGAAGGGAATTATAATTTAATCCTAGAGAGAGAGAGATCTGATTAGAACTGTATGTATAATTTCTCAGAGGGAGGTTGGAAGTCAAATCTTTATTTATATTTGTTCATGTTTTCTGTTTTTTATTTACTTTTTTCTTTATCTCTTTTTACTCTTTCCCTTCTTTTTCCCTTCTTCACATGCACTATTTTTTCTCTCTCTCCATATCTATATCTATCTATCTATCTATCATCTATCTATCTATCTATCTATCTATCTATCTATCTATCTATCTATCTATCTATCATCTACTACCTATTTATCTCTAATCTATTTCTCTCTCTTCTCTCTCTCTCTCTCTCTCTCTCTCTCTCTCTCTCTCTCTCTCTCTCTCTCTCTCATCTATCTATCAATTTTGGAAGTTGTGGGAGCTTCATCACTTCAGACTTTCAAGAAAAGATTGGACTGCTGTTTGTCAGAAATGGTATAGGGTCTCCTGCTTGAGTGGGGGGCTGGACTAGATAAATAATAAATAAATAAATAAATAATTTTATTTCTATACCGCCCTTCTCCCGAAGGACTCAGGGCGGTGTACAGCCAATTTAAAAACACAACACACAACAATAATTAAAAATTAAAATAATTACATAGATTTGGCCGATTTAAAACCCCAAACATTTAAAATACCCCAATTAAAATTATTAAGTTGATAGCCCTGCCTGGCGGAACAACAGGGTCTTCAGTGCGCAACGAAACACTTGGAGGTCGGAGATCTTGCGTATTTCCGGGGGCAGTTCATTCCACAGGGCTGGGGCTCCCACAGAAAAGGCCCTCCCCCTGGGTGTCGCCAGCCGACATAACTTGGCTGATGGCACCCTGAGGAGACCCTCTCTGTGGGAGCGGACTGGTCGGTGGGAGGCTATTGGTGGCAGAAGACGGTCTCGAAGGTACCCGGGTCCTATGCCATGGAGCGCTTTAAAGGTGGTAACCAACACCTTGAATCGCACCCGGAAGACCACTGGGAGCCAGTGCAGCTCGCGCAGGAGGGGTGTCACGCGGGCACAACGAGTTGCGCCCATAACCACCCGCGCGGCCGCATTCTGGACCAGTTGGAGCCTCCGAGTGCTCTTCAAGGGGAGCCCCATGTAGAGAGCATTACAATAGTCCAGCCGGGAGGTGACAAGGGCATGAGTGACCGTGCGCAAGGCGTCCCGGTCCAGAAAGGGCTGCAACTGGCGGATCAGGCGAACCTGATAAAAGGCCCCCCTGGCCACGGCCGTCATATGCTCTTCTAAAGACAGCCGTGCGTCCAGGAGGACACCCAGATTGCGAGCCCTCTCTGTGGGGGGCAAAGATTCACCCCCAATAGTCAGCGATGGCACCTGCTGACTATATCGGGACGCCGGCAGCCACAGCCACTCGGTCTTGGACGGGTTGAGTCTGAGCCTGTTCCTCCCCATCCAGACCCGCACGGCCTCCAGGCAGCGAGACATCACATCAAGGGCATCGTTGGGGTGGTCTGGGGTGGAGATGTACAGCTGAGTATCATCAGCGTACAGATGACACTTCACCCCAAAACCACGGATGATCTCACCCAGTGGCTTCACATAAATGTTGAACAGAAGGGGCGAGAGGACCGACCCTTGTGGCACTCCCCATGCGAGATGCCTCGAGGTCGACCTCTGCCCCCCTGCCAACACGAACTGCGAGCGGTCGGAGAGGAAGGAGGAGAACCACTGCAGAACGGTGCTCCCTATTCCTAACCCTCTTAACCGCCGCAGCATGATACCATGGTCGATGGTATCAAAAGCCGCTGAGAGATCTAATAGGACTAGGACAGAGGAGCAACCCCTGTCCCGAGCCCTCCAGAGATCATCCACCAACGCGACCAATGCCGTTTCTGTGCTGTGCCCCTGCCTGAAGCCCGACTGGCACGGGTCTAGATAGATAGCTTCATCCAGGTGCCCGGGCAGTTGTCGTGCCACCACACTCTCAACAACCTTCGCCACAAAACGAAGGTTGGAGACCGGACGGTAGTTAGCTAATTCAGCCGGGTCCAGGGAAGGCTTCTTGAGGAGGGGCCTCACCACCGCCTCTTTCAAGGCGGCGGGAAAGGCACCCTCACTCAGAGAAGCAGTTATAATCCCCTGGAGCCAGCCTCGTGTAACCTCCCGGGAGGCCAGTACCAACCAGGAGGGACACGGGTCCAATAAACATGTGGCGGCACTAATCCTACCCAGAACCCTATAGATGACCTATAAGGTACCTTCCAACTCTGTTAATTTGTTAAATCTGTCATATCTATAGCTATATCTATCTATCTATATCTATCTATATCTATCTATATCTATATCTATCTATATATCTATATCTATATCTATATCTATATCATCTATATCTATATCTATATCTATATCTATCTATCTATCTATCTATCTATCTATCTATCTATCTATCTATCTATCTATCTATCTATCTGTTTATCATCATCTACTACCTATTTATCTCTAATCTATTTCTCTCATATATCTCTCACCTGTCATTTCTATATCTTTCTATCTATCTATCTATCTATCTATCTATCTATCTATCTATCTATCTATCTATCTATCTATCTGTTTATCATCATCTACTACCTATTTATCTCTAATCTATTTCTCTCATATATCTCTCACCTGTCATTTCTATATCTTTCTATCTATCTATCTATCTATCTATCTATCTATCTATCTATCTATCTATCTGTTTATCATCATCTACTACCTATTTATCTCTAATCTATTTCTCTCATATATCTCTCATCTGTCATTTCTATATCTATCTATCTATCTATCTATCTATCTATCTACCTATCTATCATCTATCTATCTCTATCTGTCTATCTGTCTCTATCTCTATTTCGCTACCATTTCTATCTCTAGGATGCACCTTTAGGACACCCATGACCTGGATGATTGAGAATCTCCATAGGCATACAGATTCTCTAGTAAAATTAGATTCAAAGAGTTGATTAAGAGTTGAGGGTTTTACCATTGATCACCATTTCTATTGGGCCAATGTTCTTCAGCTTTCAAGATACAACTCTATCTTTGCCCCAATTGGATGAAAAGGAACCGTATCAACCAATAAACTCAGTGTCAGCCTGCCTGCTGGCACCATTAAACAAAAACGTGTATCTTTGGCCCTGGAACGAACAATGGGACACTGTTATGCTGACCCAATCATTCCTTCTGCTCATTTGTGACTTATCCTGGCAGGAGACGAAAGGCGAGCAACATCAAATGGCCCAAGTTGGGGGCAATGCCAACTGGCTAAGGAACGGAAGCTGGTGGCCATATTTAGGAGAAACTGTTCAGGTAGGTAAACCTGAGGCTTCATCCTAGGGAAATATTCTCAAGAAAACGTGTTCGGCCTTTCATGTGTGAGTCTTATTCAGTGTTGTCTTGGGCTTTTATTGTCCCTATCCAAATTTCCCAAGCTGACCTACTCTGCTGGGAAATTACTTATTTTATTTATTTTTATTTTTATTTATTTTTATATGCCGCCCTTCTCCGGAGACTCAGGGCGGCTTACAATGCGTTAAGCAATAGCCTTCATACTTTTGTATATTTTATACAAAGTGAGCTTATTGCCCCCACAATCTGGGTCCTCATTTTACCCACCTTAGAAAGGATGGAAGGCTGAGTCGACCTTGAGCCTGGTGAGGATTGAACTCGCAGTAATTGCAGGCATCTGGATGTTAAATGCTGCCTTAGTAGGAGGCATTAGGAGGCACTTAAGTACCAGTGATGGGTTTTAAATTTTTTTTTACTACCGGTTCTGTGGGTGTGGCTTGGTGGGCATGGCATGGCTTGGTGGGTGTGGCTTGATTGGTGTGGCATGGCTTGGTGGGCGTGGCTTGGTGAGTGTGGCAGGGGAAGGATAGTGTAAAATCTCCATTCCCACCCACTCCAGGGGAAGGATACTGTAAAATCTCCATTCCCACCCCACTCCAGGGGAAGGATACTGCAAAATCCCCATTTCCTCCCTATCAGTTGGGACTCAGGAGGCAGAGAATAGATGGGGCCGGGACCAGTCAGAGGTGGTATTTACCGGTTCTCCAAACTACTCAAAATTTCCGCTACTGGTTCTCCAAAACTGGTCAGAACCTGCTGAATACCACCTCTGTTATGTACCTTAATATATACAAGACAGTTTAGATCAGGGGTGTCAAACATAAGGCCTGAGGGCCACATCTAGCCCGTGATGTGGTCGGATCGAGCCCACAGGGCCGCCCTGGAAAATGAAAGTAGCTGGCCCGCATCGGTTTGGCCCGGTCTACCTAATGCGAAGAGGAAAAATCGGGGCAGCATGGCTTCGGCCCAGTCTACCCAGTGCAAAGAGGAAACATGCCAGGAGTTTGGGGAGTGGCATCAAGCTGGCCATACCCATCCAGTTGGCCACACCCACCCAGTCAGCCACGCCCAGTGAATGGTGTCAAGCTGCCACACCCACCCAGTTGGTCACACCCACCCAGTTAGCCATGCCCTCCCCCCCCCGAGGTCAACCACAGCCCTGATGTGGCCCTCAATGAAATTGAGTTTGACACCCCTGGTTTAGATTCTCTCTTATTGGATGTCCACAATTGCAAGTGCATTTTTTATACAGACTGTGCAGAATTTTTGCTCAGAACTCTGATGTGAAATCATAGGATGGGTCATTTTAGGGTATCGAGGGCAGGAATTTAAGATTCCTGGGTGCACGAATTTATTTTGAAGAATCCACGGCTAAGTATTGTGGATAAGTATCAACTTCTTGCAGACATCTGTTGTCCTCAGGAGAGTTTTTCCAAACTTCCTAAAACAGTTCCTATAATTTAAAATCATTTTTGTTCCTCTGAGTGTTTCAAGAAGATTATTATATCTCCCACAACCTATCCTGTTTCCCTGAAAATAAGACATCCCCTGATAATAAGCCCAATCGGGCTTTTGAGCGCATGTGCTAAAATACCCCCCCCCCCTGAAAATAAGCCCTTCCCAAAAATATTTAAACGCAGAGCTGGAAATCAGATAAGACGGCAAGAGGAGCCCCATCTTGCTCCATGAGCCCCAAAATAATAAAACCTCCCTGAAAATAGGGTAAAGCACTTATTTCGGCGTTCAAAAAAAATACAAGACAGTGTCTTTTTTTTGGGGAAACACGGTACTAACAGTGTTCCAATATTTGAGGGGCTGCCACAAAGAAGAGGAAGTCAAGCTATTCTCCAAAGCAGCTGAAGGCAGGACAAGAAGCAGTGGGTGGAAACTAATCGAGGAGAGAAGCAACCTAGAACTTAGGAGAAACTTCCTGACAGTTAGAACAATTAATCAGTGGAGTGGCTTGCCTTCAGAAGTTGTGAATGCTCCATCACTGGAGATATTGAAGAAGAGATCGGACAGCCATTTCGTAGTGTTGCCAGGTGTCCACTATTTGAGTGGACAGTCCACTTTTTTCACATTATGTTCACTATTTTTTTTTCACAAAATAGTGGACATTTTTTTATTCAAAAGCTTTATGATGAAATTAAAATGTAATTTAATATTTTACATATTATAATATATTAGATGTTTTGAATTTTAAGTAAAGTTTTGAAGTGATTATTTTAATACGTGTTTAAATGTTTGTAAGAAAATATATAATTTAATTGTATTTTTTTTTTATTTTTTTACTACTTAACCCTCCCCCTCCCCGCTTGTCCGCTATTTTTTGGAAGCAGACCTGGCAACCCTAGTTTGTCTGAAATGGTGTAGGGTCTCTTGCTTGAGGAAAGGGTTGGACTAGAGGACCTCCAAGGTCCCTTCCAACTCTGTTATTCTAAGAATGTTTCTGAGAAACTGCAGGGGAGATATTTCTTCTTTTATTATTTAATTTCTACCTCCATATTTAGCATTTTCCCTGTATTTTCGTTAGTGAGCTTGGAACATCTTTGGAATCGTCTTCAACAGCAATGAAATGTTGTTGTTGTTAGTTGCGAAGTCATGTCTGAATCATCGCAACCCCATGGACAACATTCCTCCAGGCCTTCCTGTCCTCTACTATCCTTTGGAGTCTATTTAAGTCACACCTACTGCTTCAGTGACTCCATCCAGCCACCTCATTCTCTTCCATCCCCTTCTTCTTTTTCCCTCAATCATTCCCAGCATTAGGCTCTTCTCCAGTGAGTCCTTCCTTCTCATTAGGTGGCCAAAGTATCATCTTCAGGATCTGGCCTTCTGAAGAGCAGTCAGGGTTGATCTCCTCTAGGACTGACCGGTTTGATCGCCTTGCAGTCCAAGGGAATCACAGAAGTCTTCTCCAGCACCAGAGTTCAAAGGCTTCAATTCTTTGGCGCTCAGCCTTCCTTATGGTCCAACTTTCACAGCCATACATTGCAACTGGAAAAACCATAGCCTTGACTATACGCACTTTTGTTGGCAGGGTGATGTCTCTGCTTTTTAGTATGCTGTCTAGATTTGCCATAGCTTTCCTCCCCAGGAGCAAGCATCCATGAAGGGGAATGAAATGTAGGTCTCTCTAATTAAGAAGAAATAACTGGGGTGAAGGAATGCAAAGGGGAACTTTAGGGATACCTTTAAAGTCTTTAAATGTTCCTGCCAGAGCATTCAAAAAGTATTTAGCTAAAGCTCATTTGAAAACAGCAGCAGAAGAATACCCTTAACTGCACCTCAGAGGACAATGGAAGTAGCTCCTACTTTTAACTTAAAATCCCCAATAATATTAATTGGAAATTGCTGATTCATGATCACCAGGTGGAGGATTTAAAAAAAAATAAGAAACAGGCCTCACTCTTGCAATATTTCTTGCAGGGAAGTAACATTAGCGAGGTAACATTTGCTGGGACAGTTACCAAAAGTAAAATAAAATAAATAAATCAAGGAGCTTTTTTTTTTAACCTGCAAAGCAAACTTGGCAGAATAAATCTGCAAAGTAAACAGGTTTTAAGGCTGCAGGCACTTCATGAAAGTTTTATATTGACAGGCTTTTAACTGTCATGATAGCAGACTTGGCAAAAGGTTACAGGAATAGCAATAGCACTTAGATTTATACACCGCTTCATAGTGCCTTTATAGTCCTCTCTCAGTGGTTTACAAAGTCAGCATATTGTCCCCAACAATCCTGATTCTCATTTTATCAACCTCGGAAGGGTGGTAGCAGAGGTGAAATGCTACCGGTTGAGACCAGTTCGGATGAATCTGTAGTAAAAAAAAATGCTACTGGTTTGGGTGAACAGGTATTTCCGACGATCAGCTGGGCGACAATCAGTTATGTGTGACGCACAATTTATATTAGCTAGAATCGTCGGATTTCCTGCTTTCTAGCTAATCTAAATCGCGTGGCACAGCGGATCCCTCCCCCTTGTTGTTCTACTTACCTTTGCAGACTTGGAAAGCTTCAAAATGTTCCTTTTTTACCGCTGCGCGGGCGCCCTCAATACAGACTCACAGAACCGGTAGCAGACTTCAGAGGATTTCACCGCCGGTTGGTAGGCTGAGTCAACCTTGAGCTGGTCAGGACCAAACTCCTGGCAGTTGGCAGAATCAGCCTGCAATACTCCATTCTAACCACTGTGCCACCAAGTAAGTAAGAAAGAGAAAAAAGTCAGGATGCCTCTTAGCGGAATTTCAAACATTCTGGCACATTGAAATGTTATTCAGAGGAGATCTTGCTCATTTCAAAAACTTCCATCTGCATATCGAATGGTGGCAGCGTGCAACTTTCATTAGCTTGAGAAGCACATCAGTTTACTCAGTAGGTCCATAGATGTGTTCAAAAACTTGTGGGGCCGGGACATAGTTTGAGGGAGAGGGAAACCTTAGGATTTTTAAGTGTGAATGTTTCCCCACATTGGAAATTCTCTTTTGCATTCCTAAGATGTTTTAAGGGCCATGGTGCCTATGGCGCTACTGCCTTGCTTCTGTACCTTATAGCAGGGGTCTCCAACCTTGGCAACATTAAGCCTGGTGGACTTCAACTCCCAGAACTCCCCGGCCAACTGGCTGGGGAATTCTGGGAATTGAAGTCCGCCAGGCTTAACGTTGCCAAGGTTGGAGACCAGTGGTGGGATTCAAATTTTTTTTACTACCGGTTCTGTGGGCATGGCTTGCTGGGCATGGCATGGCTTGGTGGGCGTGGCAGGGGAAGGACAGTGTAAAATCTCTATTCCCTCCCCACTCCAGGAGAAGGTTACTGCAAAATCCCCATTTCCTCCTGATCAGCTGGGACTCGGGAGGCAGAGAATAGATGGGGTGGGGCCAGTCAGAGGTGGTATATGCCAGTTCTCTGAACTACTCAAAATTTCTGCTACCGGTTCTCCAGAACTGGTCAGAACCTGCTGAATAGCACCTCTGTTGGAGACCCCTGCCTTATAGTGTACACCAGGAGTAGGCAACCATGGCAACTTTGCCACCTGTGGACTTCAACTCCCACAATTTTTGAGCCAGCAGGCTGAGGAATTCTGGGAGCTGAAGTCCATAGATTGTAGTTCACAAGGCTGCCCGCCCCTGGTGTACAAGTCTGAGAGAGAGAGAGAGAGAGAGAGAGAGAGAGAGAGAGAGAGAGAGAGAGAGAGAGAGAGAGAGAGAGAGGGAGGGAGGGGGAGAGAGAGAGACGAAGAGAGGGAGGGAGGGAGGGTGGGTGGGAGGGGAGGAGGGGAAGAGAGGGAGGGAGGGAGGGAGGGGGAGAGAGAGAGACGAAGAGAGGGAGGGAGGGAGGGTGGGTGGGAGGGGAGGAGGGGAAGAGAGGGAGGGAGAGAGGGGGAGAGAGAGGGGGGGTTCCAATGAAGGAAGATTGATTTAAGGTAGACCGAAAAGTATAAATTGTAGGATCTCCTGCTTGGGCTGGGGGTTGGATTAGATGACCCACAAGGTCCCTTCCAACTCTGTTAATCTGTAATCTGTAATGTTTCTGCATAGCATATGCTTTTCTTTAAAGGAAGAAAATACATTCCCTTTGAAATGTTTATTATGGCTTAAATAGGTAGCCTTCTGGAGGGCACAAGCCACGTGTATACCTGTGTGATTATTCATAGGGATTTATAATTGCTTTATTATATGTATGTCGGCATCTATATTATTATGTATCATATATCTGTAATTAATTTATTAATTTCAGAGAAGGAAGGATTTAATAAGCCGCCCAGAGTCGTCTTGTAAGGGAGGGATGGGGGAATATTTAAAAGAATGAATGCATTTGTTAAAAAGCAACAACAGATGATTCTTTATTTAAAACAATTAAATGTGAAAATAATTTAAATAATAATAAAAATGCCAAAGTAACTGTCCATATTTTTAATTATTATATAAAAAAAGCAAAGTTATTCTCCAAAGAGACCCAGTTTGGTGCAGTGGTAAATCAGGAAACTGAGAGTTCTAGTCCTTCTATAGGCATAAAGTCAGCTGGGCGACCTTGAGCCAGTCGTTCTCTCTCAACTCTAGGAAGGATGCAATGGCAAACAGCTTGTGAAAAATCTTGGCA
>NC_142070.1:9887500-9962500 GCF_059756535.1 Pantherophis guttatus | reverse complement strand
TAGGGAGTTTCTCCAGAAATTGTTATCTGCTGCAGCTTGAGAACTAGAGCAGAAGAAATAGTCATACAAACATCCCATGAAATGCAGAGAATTTATGGCCTACCACTTCCCAACCTCTCCCCCTCTATATATTTCAAACTCCAACTGCCAGATTTAAAATGGAGATCTATTTCACCTCCACAACCCCACCCCGCCAGGGCTGAACTGGGAAGAGGGGTGGAGGCGAATCTTGCTAGTCAGCCACATTTGCGTGTGATAAATAATCAGTTGTGTGGTGCGCTCCGTTTTTTTCGATGCTTGTTAAAAATCCAGGCACTGGAACAGCTCCCGAATCTCACCGCTCCCACCTCCACTGCCAATCTCTTTTGCATCTCATTGGCATTTGAGAACATTAATTGACTCATTATTCCAATTCATATTCAGGAAAGGAAGCTGATTAACGAAGGCAGATGCAGAATCTCCAGACGCATTTGGGGTAGCGTTGTTTGTCCCGCTAGTTTACTCGACTTATTAGCATCCTTCAGAAACGGCAGCCAGCAGAACCGGAAATGCGGCCTGAGGTTTTTTTGACTGCTTTATGGTATTTGCACATATATCTATATATCTATATATCTATATTTGTCCTTGATTTTATTTCTTTTTGGTTTGTTTTCAAATGACCATCCATGCACAGCAGGGAAGGGAAATGTCAGGGGATAGGAGGACGGGGGAGTGAGAGAAACTCAAAGAGTTTGTATTGTTGAGGAAAAAATATAGAAGTAGAGTTACGAAAATGGAATAGAGTAGAGTAGAGTAGAGTAGAGTAAAGTAGAGTAGAGTAGAGTAGAGTAGAGTAGAGTAGAGTAGAGTAGAGTAGAGTAGAATAGAATAGAATAGAATTCTTCCTTCCTTCCTTCCTTCCTTCCTTCCTTCCTTCCTTCCTTCCTTCCTTCCTTCCTTCCTTTCTTTCTTATTTATTTATTGGTTCAATTTATATGCCGCCCTTGTCTGGAGACTCAGGGCGGCTTACAATGCGTTAAGCAATAGCCTTCATACTTTTGTATATACCTGCTTAGTAGGGTTTTCGGGGCCCCCCTAAGTGGTGTTTTTTTTATATACAAATTCAGCTTATTGCCCCCACAATCTGGGTCCTCATTTTACCTACCTCGGAAGGATGGAAGGCTGAGTCAACCTTGAGCCTATTGGCCAAGTGTGATTGGACACACAAAGAATTTGTCTTCGGTGCATACGCTCTCAGTGTACATAAGGAGAATAAAATACATTCATCGAGAATAAAAAGATACAACAACTTAGTGATAGTCAAGGTTACTAATAACCTATCAAATCGTACTAGGAAACAATTACAAACAATATAAATTTATTTTTATTTTATTTTATATCGAATTTATATACCACCCTTCTCCCTGAGGACTCAGGGCGGTGTACAGCCAAAGTAAAAACATAAACTACAAACATTAAAATACAATTAAAAAGATATATATATATATATATATATATATATATATATATGGCCCCATAATTAAAAGCAATGACAAACCAATTAAAAAAATACTAGTAAGGAAGAGAAGAAGAATAGTAATACAGTCTTAGTAAATTATTTGACAGTGTTGTGGGAATTAATTGTTAAGCAGAGTGATGGCATTCGGGAAAAAACTGTCCTTAGGCATTGTTAATAAATCCCAGTGTGTCTTGTGATGCCACTGTGCAAACGGCACAATTTAGTATTTGCAATGTGGCCTGGATGATGTTTTGGTGCATGTGTCATTAATTTGCCATTTCTGGTCCCCTCTGGGGATATCCATGGAAACGGCTGTCTGGCTGATCCTACAAGTCCACAAGTGTCATAATCTATATTTATTTATTGATATTCTGCCTTTCTTATTTTTTATAAATAACTCGTGGCAGTGAACATATACCCAATATTCCTTCCTCCTTCTATTGTCCCCACAACAACCCTGTGAGGTAGATTGGGTTGAGACAGAGTGACTGGCCCTGTCACCCAGCTGACTTTCATGCCTAAGGCGGGACGAAAACTCTCAGTGTCCTGGTGATTGGCCTAAAGTCACCTGGCTTTCATGCCTAAGGCGGGACGAAAACTCTCAGTATCTTGGTGATTGGTGTAGACATATTGCTACACGCTTTGGGGAGGAGTTGGTACATTCCAATGACTCTCTGCCTAACTAACTTTCTCTGACCAATGAAGCTGCTTGGATGAACAGCGAAACGTCTCTACCCAACAAGAAAATAAGTCCGGTTGCCATGATTCAACTTTCAGACAATATTAGAATAGAATAGAATAACAGAGATGGAAGGGACCTTGGAGGTCTTCTAGTCCAACCCCCTGCTTAGGCAGGAGACCCTATACCATCTCAGACAAATGGTTATCCAACATCTTCTTAAAAACTTCCAGTGTTGGATTATTTACAATTTCTGGAGGCAAGTTGTTCTACTGATTAATTGTTCTTGATATCAGGAAATTTCTCCTTAGTTCTAGGTCTCCTTGATTAGTTTCCATCCATTGTTTTTTGTCCTGCTTTGGAGAATAACTTTCCTTCCTTCCTTCCTTCCTTCCTTCCTTCCTTCCTTCCTTCCTTCCTTCCTTCCTTCCTTCCTTCCTTCCTTCCTTCCTTCCTTCCTATAGAAGAGAAGAGAAGAGAAGAGAAGAGAAGAGAAGAGAAGAGAAGAGAAGAGAAGAGAAGAGTTGGATGGGATCTTGGAGGTCTTCTAGTCCAACCCCCTGCTCAGGCAGGAAATCCTATACTGGGGTGTCAAACTTGTGTTGTCACAGCATCGTCACATGACGTATCGTGACTCCCCCCCTTCGCTAAACCGGGCATGGGCGTGGCCAGCGTGTGACGCATCTTGCCCGTAGGCCACGAGTTTCACAGCCCTGCCTTATTCCATTTCAGACAAAAGGTTGTCCAATCTCTTCTTAAAAACCTTCAGCGTTGGAGCATTCACAACTTCTGGTGGCAAGTTGTTCCACTGATTAATTGTTCTCACTGTCAGGAAATTTCTCCTTAGTTCTAGGTTGCTTCTCTCCTTGATGAGTTTCCACCCATTGCTTCTTGTCCTGCCCTCAGGTGCTTTGGAGAATAGCTTGACTCCCTCTTCTTTCTGGCAGCCCCTGAGATATCAGAACACTGCTTTCATGTCTCCCCTGGTCCTTCTTTTAAACACCGTTTAGCTTTAAGTCTTATCCTACCATTTATGGTATCTCTGTTGCTTGCCTTAAAATATTAATATAGCACAGATTTTTAGCAACCGTACTCAGAGACAGAACTGGTGACTCTGGAGTTTGATCTGGTCTTCAGGTTGCAACTTTCTCACCACCGACTTAAAGCATTAGCAAAGTACAGGTAGTCCTTGACTTACAACAGTTCATTTAGTGACTGTTCAAAGTTACAACAACACTGAAAAAAAGTGACTTAGGACTGTTTTCCATAGTTACCTTTCCAGCATCCTCATGATCATGTGATCAAAATTCGGACGCTGGGCAACCGATTCACATTTATGACCGTTGCTGTGTCCCGAGGTTCTGTGATCCAGTTTTGCGACAAAGTCAACGGGGAAGCCAGATTCACTTAACAACTGGGTTACTAACTTAACAACCGTGGCGATTCACTTAACAACGGAGGCAAGAAAGGTCATAAAATGGGGCAAGATTCACTTAACAAATGTCTCACTTAACAACAGACATTTTGGGCTCCATTGTGGTCGTATGTCAAGGACTACCTGTAACAGTCAAACTGATTTTCAGAGGGTGGGGGGAAATCCATTTAATTGCAGTAGAGTACTAAGGTGGATGGAACCCATACCTGGAATGCATTTACTGTACTTTTCGGAACATAAGATGCATGTTTCCCCTTCTAAAAGAGGGTGGAAATGTCGGTGCATCTTATACACCGAATATAGCCATTTTTGGCCTCCTGAAACCCCACCCCGCGCATTCCATTTAAACAGGCCCATTTTTTTGCAAAAATGGGATACGCAGAGTGTTTGGGAGGCCTGCAGAGTGCTCCTGGGGGTTAGGGAGGACAAAAACTGGACACGCGGAGGCCAAAAACTATTTTTTTTTCTTATTTTCCTCTTTGAAATCTTGGTGCCTCTTATACTCCGGTGCTTCTTATAGTCCGAAAAATACGGGTATTTATCTTTTAGAGAAATGTACTTTACCTTCAGCTTTCTCTCCACGGAAGTGTGGCAAACTGAGAAATTATTTCTACAGACCTTTAATGATGACTTAAGGGCCAGCCAATAATCCCTAATGTCTACATTTTTCTGGTGGTTTATTACAGCCCCCTCCTCGCTCGCCTCTTAATCTAAAGGGTTAGTTTTGCTTCACAAACAGTTGCTGGGAAAAAAAAGGGAGGGGGGGGGAGACTTCAGTCCCTGTAGGAAATGTGTTTTGCCTGTCACAGCTGACTGCTATAGTTCCTCTGCAGCCATTATCATCTGTCATGTAAATACATAATTAAGGGCTTTTTAAAAATGCAAATTATGTAAATATATATTAAAGGTTCTCGGAAAAGGCAGAGGGTTGGCCCAGTGGAACAGAATGAGTCCTTTGGAGCTGTTTGTAAATACATATTAAATTTGAAAATGAAGAATAAACGCTCAATGGAGCAGTAAGTATTTTTTTTTTTTCCGGAGCCATTTACAGATCCTTGAACAGATACTCATTTTTACACCGGAGGTAGATTCTGAAATGTACAGTTAATGCAAGATCAACAGTCCTCGTTTGCTCTCGACTTGGGTTGTTGGAAACTTAGAAAGTTGCCCGCTTCTAAAGGAACAAAATTCAATGATAAACATGTAGAAGAAAAGAATTGGAGAAGATAACAGAAGACAAAGACCTGCAAATAGAAATGTGGGTAAAAGAAAGAAAAGGTAGTAGCAATAGTAACAGGCACCTTGGATGCAATCCCAAAACACTCGAATGCCATCGGCATTGACAAATTCACCAACAGTCAATTGCAAAAGGCAGCTTAACTTGGAACAGCTTACATCCTGCAATTGAGGTTGTATTGGCATGTGGAAAGAATAGATCAGGGGTCAGCAACCTGCGGCTCTGGAGCTGCATGTGGCTCTTTCACCCCTCTGCTGTGGCTCCCTGTCACTCAAAATATGCATCACAACTGCCAATGTGTGACACCAGTCGGCACACGATTTGTTGAGCTTTTCAACCCCCGGTTGACTCTCTTTGAGTGTTTAAGGTTGCAGGTCCCTGGAATAGACCGTAATCTGCCACGCTGGTACAATACGGGTTGACAAATGTGATCAATGTTAGTCTGGGGTATCCATCATGGCCTGTTTGCCTTGGGAGACTCTTACAAGTGGCTCAAAGAACCATGGAAAGATACATGCTCGGCAGAGGTGGGTTTCACATAATTTTGTCACTGGTTCGCCGCGCATTGAAAATGTGCGTATGCGCAATCCGGGCATGCACCCGGCCTTCTGCGCATGTGCTCGCGCGTGTGGCTTGCAGGCATGGGCATGGCTTAAAAAACATGGCTAAATAAGATGGCATAGTGCCAGGGTGGGTGGGCCCCTGCAGGTCGCCACTACCGGTTCACCTGAACCGGTCTGAACCGGATGAATACCACCACTGATGCTCGGCATCACAAGACAAGATAGCAAGTTCTGCACATGGATTGGAGAACAAGGCAGTCATAGAATGGACCCCACAAAAAGCATCCATGAGGGAGACCTAAAACAAAATGGACCAACCACATCAGCAAGTTTTGCGGGCCTAATTGGCAAAAGAAAGTTCAGGACCATATTGGTTGGAAACATGCAGAAGAAACCTTCATCCTGCTGTGGATAGACAATGGCTAAAATGATGATGACGACGACAACGATGACGATGATGATTACAACATCCTGTAATGACATTCTACCTCAAACATCCACATCTGCCTATTCAGTGGTGGGATTCAGCCGGTTTGGGCCAGTTTGGGCGAACAGGTAGCTAAATTGCTGACTGGTTCCACCCCTCCCCACCCCACCCCTTCCAGGAGTCCCCGTGCGCCCCATTTTGGCTCCCAGGTAAATGCAGGGAGGCCTCCTAGGCCCAAAATGGGGCGCGAGGGGGTGTGGTGCGCCCCCCGCAGCCCATTTTCACTCCCAGGAGGCTTCAGGGATGCCTCCTAGGCCCAAAATGGGGCGGGGAGGGCAGTGTATTCCCCCACACGGCCCATTTTTGCTCCCAGGGGGGTGCAGGAGGCCGAGTGCTGCCTATCACACCCGCTGGCCATGCCCACTATGTCCACGCCCACCCATCCGGTTATTAGGGCAGAGAACCGGTTGTTAAATTATTTGAATCCCACCACTGTGCCTTTCCCAGGTCTTTGGAAAGGACTCGATCGGTGGACAAAATGTCATATCCAGTCTGCACATCTGGCTGACTGTTGCCACCGACCTAACAATAGGAAAATATATTTTCCTATTTTTATAATGGTCGCTTAAGGCCAAATCTGAGAGTTTGCAGAATTGTGGCGTGGAGCAATTGCCATTTTTTTTAAACCCCTAAATTCTCTCGGATCTTAAAATCAGCCTTTTTTTAAAAAAAAAAAACGCTTCTGTGTAATTATATTTTATTGTCAAACATTTTGATCTCATTCTTCGCACGAGGCATTCAAGGTGGATGATCACAGCGGTATCGAGCACAAAGTGGGAGGGGGGGCGAGAAACTATTATTAATATTACAACCCTTTCCATTTAGAAGATAAACATAATCAAATATTTATGCAATGTTGACATAATTGCAGCTTGGGTGTAATCCATATCTAAAGTGAGGAAAATCTTTTGATTCTATGAAAAGTGACATGAATCTAAAGAGTCCAACGAATCTTCCTGTCGCCGTGCTTTTAACTTGAGTGATGGAGTCTGAAAAAGAGGACAGGCTGTGGCAGATATTTTCCAAGATTTAAAAGAACTAAGCCTTCTCTCTCTTTTTTTTTTCCCCCTTCTTCTTTTTTTTTTTTTAAATGAACTTCAGTGTGCTTTCTTTTTTGGAATAATCAGATCCATTTTTAAATTTACCCTTGTGTCTAACTGAGATGGACAAATCTGTCAGCTTCGCTTTTCTCCCCGCCCCCCCTTTTCACTGGAATCTCACGTTCTCTCTGTCCTATATATGAAGACATCTGTTGCTTTTCTTTTATATTTATTGTCACTTAAGTCTCCTCTGTACACTCTTCTATCTCTCTTCCACCAACTTTTTTATGGAGGTCTTCTTCGCTGCTGCCATCCTTAGCTATGTAAAAAAATTTGGCTAGGTTGTCAATAAACCACAATCAGAGATGGAAGACCACCTGATGATGCCAATTGGAACAGAATAGAGCTGGAAGGGACCTTAGAGGTCTTCTAGTCCAGCCCCCTTCTCAAGCAGGAGAACCTGTACCATCTCAGACAACTGACTGTCCAGTCTCTTCTTAAAAACCACCAGTGATGGAGCGCCCATTATTTCAGGAGACAAGCTGTTCCGCTGGTTAATTGTCCTCGCTGTTAGGAAATTTCTCCTTCATTCCAGGTTGCTTCTCTCTTTTGATTAATTTCCAGCTATTATTTCTTGTCCTGCCTTCTGGTGCTTTGGAGAATATAATGTTGTAGGCTAGACTGGAAAGCAAAAACAAAAAAAAATCTAGATAAAGCATTACAAGTAGTCCTTGACTTATAATCATTTGTTTAGGGACTGTTTCAAAGTTACAATGGCAGTGAAAAAAAAATGATTTATGACCATTTTTCACACATATGACTCATATTTATGATGTCCCGGGGTCATCTTCTAAAGATAAAACAAGAAAGTCCAGTTGCCTCCTGAAAAAGCAGCTTTTGCAAAGTCAATGGAGAAGCCAGATTCGCTAACCACTGTGTTAGTTACTTAACAATTGTATTGGTTCATTTAACACAGCGCAGTGGTTAGGGTGCAGTACTGCAGCTACTTCAGCTGACCGCTAGTTCAGCAGATCAGCGGATCAAATCTCACCGGCTCAAGGTTGACTCAGCCTTCCATCCTTCCGAGGTGGGTAAAATGAGGACCCAGATTGTTGGGGGCAATATACTATTTAGTATACTGTCTTTGGTGTAAGCCGCCCAGAGTCCTCGGAGAGTGGGCGGCATAGAAATATGAATAATAAAATAAAATAAATAAAAACTGCGGCAAGACAGGTTGTAAAATGGGGCCAAACTCACTTAGCAACAGAAATTTCTCCTTAGCTTTAGGTTGCTTCTCTCCTTGTTTAGTTTCCATCCATTGCTTCATGTCCTGCCTTCAGGTGCTTTGGAGAATAGGCTGACCCCCCTCTCTGTGGCACCCCTTCATATAACAGAGGGGGAAGGATGATGAGGATGTTATCCATTCAGTCGTGGCCGACTCTTGGCGATTCTATGGGCCAGAGGTGGGTTTCAGCAGGTTGCGACCAGTTCTGGAGAACCGATAGCGGAAATTTTGAGTAGTTCAGAGAACCGGTAGTAAAAATCCTGACTGGCTCCACCCCCATCTATTCTCTGCCTTCCGAGTCCCAGCTGATTGGGAGGAAATGGGGATTTTGCAGTAACCTTCCCCTGGATTGGGGAGGGAATGGAGATTTTACAGTGTTCTTCCCCTGGAGTGGGGTGGGAATGGAGATTTTACAGTATCGTTCCCCTGTCATGCCCACTAAGCCACGTCCATCAAGCCATGTCACACCCACCAACAGAACCGGTAGTAAAAAATTTTGAAACCCACCACTACTATGGGCCAGGTCTCTTCACATCTTCCGATTTTGAGTTTTGACCTTCTTTGAATCGTTCTATGCTCTGACTGGTGTCAGCTTTGACCGGGTCCAGCCAGAGGTGGTATTCAGCTGGTTTGGACCGGTTTGGGCAAATCGGTAGCAGCAACTGCAGGTGGCTGCCCACCTGCCCGGATGTAATGCCATCTTATTTATTTATTTATTTATTTATTTATTTATTTATTTATTTATTTATTTATTTATTTACTTACTTACTTACTTACTTACTTACTTACTTACTTACTTACTTACTTACTTACTTACTTAAAAGGTAAAGGTTCCTCCGCACATATGTACTAGTTGTTCCGGGCTCTAGGAGGCGATGCTCATCTCCGTTTCAAAGCCGAAGAGCCAACGCTGTCCGAAGACGTCTCCGTGGTCATGTGGCCGGCATGACTAAATGCCAAAGGCGCATGGAACGCTGTTCCCTTCCCACCAAAGGTGGTCCCCATTTTTCTACTTGCATTTTTTACGTGCTTTCAAACTGCTAGATTGGCAGAAGCTGGGACAAGTAACGGGAGCTCACCCTATTACATGACACTAGGGATTCGAACCGCTGAACTGCCGACTTTTCGATCGACAAGCTCAGTGTCCTAGGTGACCAAGCCACCGCTTTCTTTCTTTCTTTCTTTCTTTCTTTCTTTCTTTCTTTCTTTCTTTCTTTCTTTCTTTCTTTCTTTCTTTCTTTCTTTCTTTCTTTCTTTCTTTCTTTCTTTCTTTCTCTTTCTTTCTTTCTTTCTTTCTTTCTTTCTTTCTTTCTTTTCTTTTCTTTTCTTTTCTTTTCTTTTCTTTTCTTTCTTTTTTATTTATTTATTTGCTGGGCCCCTCAGTGCTGCTTCTCTCAAGAAGGACCCCGAGCAATTTATAACATTGTCATAAGAACCATTTACGTGCTCGGTGTAAACAGCTCATTGGATGAAAAGCCTCTGACTTCTTCCCCTTTTTTGGAGGGCATCTGGCATTGCTCTTAATATATTGCTGCTGAATACCAGTGTCCATGGGTTAAGCATCCGATTTTTCTTTTCATATGGTGCGAGGCATATTGGCATCAATTTTTCCGTCTGCTTTCGATTCTTTGTCCGTGACAGATTTCACAGCAGGGAGTCGTTCTCTCACATATGGCCAGTAAATTAAAGAAACTTCCAAAACTTCTGTCTACGAGTTAATTTTAAAACCCAAAGAACAGAACAGTGCCTTAAAATAAAGAAAAATCAAATTAGAAAACTGAAGATCTCTTTTCACTCTGAAAGGTTGAATGAGGGAACGATATCTACCTAGGGGCATTCTTTCCATTCGGGTCCATATGCCAGCTAGCGGATTGAGGCAAAATACTGTAAGTGTGGACAGTATGGACATGAAAATGTTGTGAGTGAGGGGAAAAAATCCCCACATTTTGTATTTGTGGCTTCTAATCAACCTACCAGGCGATCAAATCATAGTTTGACTTTTATCTATCACCCTGTCCTTTATCTACAGCAGGTACGGAATCTCCCTCCTTGGGTTCAAAGAAGGCTGCATATAAATGCAGTTTCTGACCATTTTGAAGGTTGTGTTTTCTTCTCGTGTTGTAAATAATTGTTCCCTACATCCATTTTGGATTTTTTTAAATGGAACGGAATGGAATGGAATGGAATAGAATAAGATAGAATAGAATAGAATAGAATAGAATAGAATAGAATAGAATAGAATAGAATAGAATAGAATAGAATAGAATAGAATAGAACAGACCATTTCGGACAAATGGTTGTCCAATCTCTTGTTAAAAACTTCCAGTGTTGGAGCATTCACAACTTCTGGAGGCAAGTTGTTCCACTGGTTAATTGTTCTAACTGTCAGGAAGTTTCTTCTTAGTTCTAGATTGCTTGTCTCCTTGATTAGTTTCCATCCGTTGCTTCTTGTCCTGCCCTCAGGTGCTTTGGAAAATAATTTGACCTCCCTCTTCTTTGTGGCAGCCCCTCAAGTACTGGAATACTGCTATCATGTCACCCCTAATTCTTCTTTTCTTTAGACTAGCCAAACCCAAATCCTGCAACCGTTCTTCATATGTTTTCATTTCCAGGCCTTAGTTGCTTTTCTCTGAGGAGAAGATAGTGGAAGACCAAACCAACAGGTCCTCTCTGAGCTCTGCCCACTCGCCCAAAAGGCCACGCTTCGACTGAGATGGTGATGGGTGGCCGAGCCCAGGTCCCCTCATGTGATGGCCACTATCCCTCTCCTCAGGCTGCTTCAAGTGAGGGGCGAGCACTGCGCAGCTGAAGAAAAGTGTTTTTCTCCTCGCTTTCCCACAGCTGCCAGCTGACTGAAGGAGCGTACGGCAACTATGCAAAGTTGGATCAAATTCACCTTCTTTTCACACCCTCTGAGGTGCACTTATTTACTTTTTATTTCCAATGACCTCACAAGGGCCAATGGGAATAGCACTTAGACTTATATACTGCTTCACAGTGCTTTCCAGCCCTCTCTAAGCAATTTACAGAGTCAGCCTCTTGCCCACCAACAATTTGGGTCCTCATTTTACTCACCTCAGAAGGATGGAAGGCTGAGTCAACTTTGAGCCTGCTGAGATTCGATCTGCCAAACTACTGGCAGCCGGTGATCAGCAGAAGTAGCCTGCAATTGTTGTTTTTAGTTGTGAAGTCATGTCTGACCCATCGCAACACCATGGACAACGTTCCTCCAGGCCTTCCTGTCCTCTACCATCCTCTGGAGTCCATTTAATCTCACTCCGACTGCTTCAGTGACTCCATCCAGCCACCTCGTTCTCTGCCATCCCTTTCTTCTTTTGCCCTCGATCTTTCCCAGCATTAGGCTCTTCTCCAGGGAGTCCTTCCTTCTCATTAGGTGGTCAAAGTATTTTGAGTTTCACCTTCAGGATCTGGCCTTCTAAAGAGCAGCCAGGGTTGATCTCCTCTAGGACTGACCAGTTGGATTGCCTTGCAGTCCAAGGGACTCGCAGGAGTCTTCTCCAGCACCAGAGTTCAAAGGCCTCAATTCTTTGGCGTACAGTAAAGTACAATACAGTACACTAGCCTGCAGTACTGCACTCTAACCCCTGCACCACTGCGGCTCATATTAGTTTGCAATTGGGCTGTATAAGGCCTAGAGCTGTAAAATTTTAATTTGTCTGGGCCAAAACTATTTAATTTGATTTTAATTCCACTTTTTAAATTTTGTATGTATCTATTTTATTGTTTGGCTGTGCACCGCCCTGAGTCCTTTGGGAGTAGGGCGGTATAGAAATCAAATCAAATCAAATCAAATCAAATCAAATCAAATCAAATCAAATCAAATCAAATCAAATCAAATCAAATCAAATCAAATAAATAAATAAATAAATAAATAAATAAATAAATAAATAAAATATCCAGGTGTGGTGCAGTGGTTAAGGCACCAGGCTAGAAAAGAAGAGATTGTGAGTTCTAGTCCTGTCTTGGACCCCACGTCAACTGGGTAACTTTGGACCAGTCCCTCTCTTTCAGCCTACGCAGCCAAAAACCACTCCTGAAAAACCTTGCCAAGAAAACTGCAGAAAGTTTTCATCAAAAGTTTTTTTAAAAATCTGACCCAAAAGTCACAACCCGCCCTCCTCTTTCATCTTCATTTTGATGTTTAATTCTTATTAAATATAATATAGGACCTAGGTAGAGTTTCTTACGAATTCTAAGGCTGATATTCAATTTTTTTCCTATTGTGCCACAAAACCTATCCCCATATAAGCAAACCTCCTTGGTTGACCCATTCCTGGCTTCTCAATATATACCAGGTTCTCCCTCATATTATGGAAACAGAGACAATCTGAATGCAGGATCTTGGCTGTGGACCATTCCTGTTCAAGAATTCATCCACCAGTTATTTGTGTGGCCTTTAATAAAACCAATATAGCAAGGCTGCGGCCATTTGATCCCACCAGCTGAACGGAGCCATCGGGAGTTAATATAAACACAAGCTTGTCATTAAATGCTGGCCTTGTGCAGCTCCTGCTGAGAAATATTGCCTGTGGCTTGCAAGTTGCCTCCCCCAAGGCCTGTGTGACCATGCTAATTTAGCCCCGTGCAAAATGTGATCACTTGGGGAAAAAAAACAAATTCCAACTCCTTCTTCCCTCTTCCCTCCCTCCTGTTCTGACCTAGGCTTCCTGAGTCAGTAAAACACACAAGTAGTCCCAAAAACCTCTTTTATTTCAACAGCTGTGAATTCTGTTCATTCACAGATGAGTCCCAAATAGTTGTAAAGAGTCCTTCGCGATAAGGCTTATAATCACCCACCTTTATCTCCCTTGACACGCTGCCAAAGACCTAAATGGCCACACAGAGTCCAGAATCAAACAGAGCTTCCGACTGTAAACTGCACAGACTTAACAACGTTGCTTCCTGCAAAGGGCCACGTGCCTTTGCTCCTCTTTTAAGTCTTATGGAAGGGGCCAATCATCTCCCAGCCCTACTCTCGAGTCATCCCTTTTGTTTTAACTGTTCTTGCCTTCTGGCAGCCCTGCGCATGTGCGCACTGGGAACAGGCTCCCCCTGTTCCTCTGCCTCACTGAGGTCCGACTCTGGAGGCTCTGGAGGCAGCACGCACCTCCCCAATGGCCCTTTCTCTGCCGCCGACGCAGAGCCCTCGTCCGAGCCTTCCCCAGACTCCAGGGCTGACCCATGGTCTTCCCCAGCTCCCTCATTGTCCGACTCTGTCCAGCTCCGCAGGCTGCCAGCAGACCACAACACCTCCCTCCCCTCCCCTCCTTTTCTTCCTCTTCCCTTCCTCCCTCCCTCCCCTCCTCCTTCCTTTCTTTCCTTCCTTCTTTCCTTCCTTCCTCCCTCCCCTCCTTCTTTCCTCCCTCCCTCCCTCCCTCCCTCCCTTCCTTCCTTCCTTCCTTCCTTCCTTCTTCCCTTCCTTCCTTCCCTCTCTCCCTCTGTCCTTCTCTTTCCATTCCTTCACTCCTTCTCTCCCTCCCTCTCTTGGCCTGGTCTTCGATTGTCACAGGATTTGCACTAGATACTCAGCCGCAAAGGTGTGTAAATGGATCTGCTAGGGTTTTAGTTTTTGTTTTTTTGCGTACCTAAGTGTGTTGCCTGAACGCAACCACAAAGTAAGCCAACGCAGCTCCTGAGAGGGTACACTTCATAGTCTCATAGAAAGCCTTATCCAGCCTGTCTGATAAGCACCTTTCTAGAAGCAGAGGCATCTTCAGAAGGGCCTTTAGGCAGTTGTCTTCAGACAAGTTAATAAAATGGTTCCACCATGTATGAAGGCAGCTGATATCGAGAAAGACGGCTTGTGTCTTGCCAATAACTCACCCTGCGAGGGAGGAATAGATACAAGCCTGGTGCGACCACTGGCGAGATCATGTGGGTAGAGATTAAACTTGGGCCCATAAATTCTCCTCTTTTCTGTATCTTCTGTCAGGCCCCAAGAACCAAGAATGACACTTGGAATTACAGGTAGTCCTTGACTTAAGGGCCACAACTGAGCCCAAACTCTTCTTAAAAACCTCCAGTATTGGAGCATCCACAACTTCTGGAGGCAAGTCGTTCCTCTGATGAATTGTTCTAACTGTCAGGAAGTTTATCCTTAATTCTAGGTTGCTTCTCTCCTCGATTAGTTTCCATCTATTGCCGCTTTTCCTGCCTTCAGGTGCTTTAGAGAATAGCCTGACCCCTTTTTTCTTGAGGCAGCCCCTCAAATATTGGAATACTGTTATCATGTCTCCCCCCCCAGTCCTTCTTTTCATTAAACACGAGATGCCCAATTGCACCCATAATGCAATGTGGCCTCCCCTGCGAATGCGCACACGTCCCCTCCCATTTTCTCCCCACGCCCCCCCATGCATGTGTACATGACCCCCCTGCCCCCTGTTTTGGGCCTAGTAGGCCTCCGTGCAGCCTCCTGGGCCCAAAAAGAGGCCGTGGAGGGGGGGGTGCCGCCCCCCCCATACTCCCCCACCCCGCATGCATGTGCGTGCAACAGGGGTGGGTTCTAAATTTTTTTACTACTGGTTCTGTGGGCGTGGCTTATTTTGTGGGTGTGGCTTGATGGTCATGTGACAATTCTTTAGGATTTAGCAGAGGTACTGGTCTATCAGGCTTTTAACTGCTTGCAGAGCTGTACCAGTCTACTCATTTGTTTTTGGAGGCACCAATCTACCCATTTGTTTTTGGAAGCACCAATCTACTCATTCGTTTTTGGAGGCACTGGTCTACTCATTCATTTTTGGAGGCACCGGTCTACTCATTTGTTTTTGGAGGCACCGGTTTACCACCACACTGCCTTTTAACACTGATCAGCTGTAGGGCGGCCCTTTGAAGCCCTGCGGTAAGAGTTTAAACAGTTTTTTTCTTCTAGCCGATCAGCTGGGACTCAGGAGGCAGCAATAGATTGGGGGTGGGGCCAAATAAAAGGTATGAATAATACGGGGGGGCGGGGGGGCGGGGGTCCCCAGCTCCTGAACAAAAAGAACCAGTTCGGTGACGTCATATCGTCACCACTACCGGCTCAGCCGAACCAGGCTGAACTGGGAGGAACCCACCACTGGCGTGCAACCCCCGCATGTGTGCATGTCTCCCACATGTGTCCTGCCCCCCCCCCGCGCATCCTGAAAATCAGCTGGATGGCGGGAGGCATGCACACATGCCCGGTGGACCTGAGCTGGTGCCTGCAGAAGGGGCTCCGCGTGCCAGCTGTGGCACATTGTTTTTTTTTTTGCTTTAATTTATATGCCACTCTTCTCCAGAGACTCAGGGCAGCTTACAATGCGTTAAGCAATAGCCTTCATACTTTTGTATATTTATACAAAGTCAGCTTATTGCCCCCACAATCTGGGTCCTCATTTTACCTACCTTAGAAAGGATGGAAGGCTGAGTCAACCTTGAGCCTGGTGAGATTTGAACTTGCAGTAATTGCAAGCAGCAGATGTTAATGACAGTGCTTCAGTCCACTGTACTACAGGCTCATCATGTGCCATAGGTTCGCCATCCCGGTTGTAGATGGTACTAACCCTTTTCTCACTCCCCCTTTCCCTTCCCTCTCATTAAACCAATCAACAAAGCACACACTGGGTTCTGAAGATCCGAGGGAATTATTTTGTATTAAGCCAAGATGTATCTATTTCCCATCGGAGCAACTTTTGATCGGATGTGGCACGATCAAGATTTTATTTTTATTTTTTTAGTAGAGACACGTGCAATTCCGTTAACGCACTTGACAGAAAGCTACCCTCAGACCTTTTCAAAGGCTCTCAGGAGTTATTACTTGAGATTAACTCTGGCATGAGCCAAAAAAAAAAAAAAAAAAAAAATTCAAGTCTTATTTAGATTTTGCCCATGGCTCTAAATTTGCAATTGAGCTCTTAAATGATGGGCAATTGAATCATAGGTGCTAATGAGTGAGGCTTAGTTAGCCAGGAGGGGTGAAAGAAAGAGGGCGCTGGAAATATAAGGAAAGCGTTGGCTTTCCTCGAGAAAAATAGAAAAGTTAGGGGTGGCAGATATAGCACTCGATGGGTTTTTTGTTTTGTTTTTTAAGTCAAATTGTATTTTAATAATGGCCTCGCAGGCAAGGAGAAACAAGGCTGTGACTTCTCCAGCTGTAAAAAGTAGAAGTCTGGTTTCCCATTTGCAGGATTTTGAAGGTCAAATGCCTGCAATCCAAGTCTTACTCATCCATATGGACTAGAAATGCCACAATATGCAATCTTCACCAAGGCAGATTGTCTCCTGTTAATCTGTCCCCCCCCCACTTTTATTTTTTTTGTAACGCGTTCAGAAAAAGTACCGTATTGGATAGATTATAAATCCATTCAAGAAAGACGAGCGATACGGTAGAAGCCTGCCTTCGGAATTGGGAGCATTGGAGTCAGTGGGGAAATTCAATTTTTTTTTACTACCAGTTCTGTGGGCGTAGCTTAGTGGGCATCGTGTGGCTTGGTGGGTGTGGCAGGGGAAGGATACTGCAAAATCTCCATTCCTTCCCCACTCCAGGGGAAGGATACTGCAAAATCTCCATTCCCACCTCATTCCAGGGGAAGGAGACTGCAAAATCTCCATTCCCTCCCCACTCGAGAGGAAGGATACTGCAGAATCCCCATTCCCTTCCCATTCCAGGGGAAGGATATTGCAAAATCTCCATTCCCTCCCCACTCCAGGGGAATGATACTGCAGAATCCCCATTCCCTTCCCATTCCAGGGGAAGGAGACTGCAAAATCTCCATTCCCTCCCCACTCGAGAGGAAGGATACTGCAGAATCCCCATTCCCTTCCCATTCCAGGGGTAAGATATTGCAAAATCCCCATTCCCTCTCCACTCCTGGGGGAAGAATACTGCAAAATCCCCATTTCCTCCCCACTCCTGAGTGAAGGATACTGCAAAATCCCCATTCCCTCCCCATTCCTGGGGAAGGATATTGCAAAATCCCCATTCCCTCTCCACTCCTGGGGGAAGAATACTGCAAAATCCCCATTTCCTCCCCACTCCTGAGTGAAGGATACTGCAAAATCCCCATTCCCTGCCCACTCCAAGGGAAGGATATTACAAAATCTCCCACCCCACTCTGGGACCAGCCAGAAATGGCATTTGCTGGTTTTCCGAACTACTCAAAATTTCCGCTACCAGTTCTCCAGAACCTGTCAGAACCTGCCGGATTTCACCCGATTGGAGTGTATGTGCAAGGCGAGACAGAGGCCACAGGTTTGGCTAAATCAACCTGCAAGGTGAAATGTGCAGGTACACCTGGACTTACAACAGTCCACTCAAAGATAAAACAGCACTGGAAAAAATGACTTATGGCCAGTTTTCACGCTTACGACCATTGCAGCATCCCCATCAGTGGTGGGTTGCCCCTGGTTCAGACCGGTTCGCAAGAACCGGTAGTAAAACCGGCAGGAGACCCCGCCCACCACCCCAGTTGTCATCATCGGCAATCTGCACATGAGCAGATTCGCGGGCGATCCCGTTGCGAATCGGTAGTAAAGGTAAGTAGAACCCACCCCTGATCGCCATGGTCATGTGATCAAAATTCAGGTGCTTGGCAACCGGCTCATATTTATGACGGTTTTACAGGGTCTTAGGCTCATGTGATCCCCTTTTGTGGCCTTCTGTCAAGCAAAGTCAACAGGGAAGCCAGGTTCACTTAACAACCGTGTTACCACTTAGCAACTGCAGTGGTTCGCTCAACAAGGATGTCAAGAAAGGTCATAAAATGGGGCCAAATCTCCCTTAACAACTGCCTTGCTTGGCAACAGAAATGTTGGGCTCGATTGTGGCCCTAAACTGAAGACTAACCTGGGTTACAATGTTTGAAACCTTTTCAAAGCAGCTTCCTTTTCCAGTTAAAGAACTTAATTCCTGGGATCCTTCTGCAAATCAGAAACTGTCAGTTCCTTAATCATTCTAGCTGCTTCGTTTAGTTATTTACATCTTTGTCGTGACAAATTTATGCAGTGCGTTCCATCACTTACTATCATTATTATTATTTTATTATATAAAATACAAAGAGGAGAAGAAGAAAAAATAGGAAATTAAGGGAAGGGAAGGGAGAGGGGGGAAAGGGTGTGTGTGAAATACAAGGGGAAAGAGGAGCCTGAGTGGTGTAGGAGGCTAATGCCTCCTACTAAGGCAGCATTTAACATCCAGCTGCCTGCAATTACTGCGAGTTCAATTCTCACCAGGCTCAAGGTTGACTCAGCCTTCCATCCTTTCTAAGGTGGGTAAAATGAGGACCCGGTTTGTGGGGGCAATAAGCTGACTTTGTATAAAATATACAAAAGGATGAAGGCTATTGCTTAATGCATTGTAAGCTGCCCTGAGTCTCCGGAGAAGGGCGGCATATAAATAAAAAAAAAAAGAGAAAAAGAAAGAAAAGGAGGCATTGACTTCCAGCTCTTCTTAGCACAGTACAAGATAAACACATACCAACCTCAACTTTTTGCTTTTACACACACATAATTTTACCACCGGTTCGCCGCACACTGAAAATGTGTGTGTGCACCTTCCGTGCATGCGCGTGGCCTTCCGCGCATGCATTTTGCTCACACGCGTGGCTTGCATGCATGCGCGTGGCTTAGAAAACGTACTTAAATAGGACGGCATAGCACCGGGGTGGGTGGGCGGCCACTCGCAGGTCGCCGCTACCAGTTCGCCTGAATGAGTCCGAATCGGCTGAATACCACCTCTGACACACACACACACATATATATAACTAGCCATTCCTATAAGATCAAACCAGGGGTGAAATGCTCCCGGTTTGGACTGGATCGCCCGATCCGGTAGCGATGGCGATGGGTGGTTCGGAGAACCGGTAGCAAAAATCCCTGCCCCCCCCCCATGCCCAGCTGAGCCGCGTGATCATCAGAGGCTTTTTTTTTTTACTTTTAAAAGCATTTTTTCTACAACCTCTTCAGCCGAAAAAATGCTTTTAAAAGTAAAAAAAAAAAAAAGCCTCTGATGATCCCGCGGCTCAGCTGGGATCGTCAGAGGCTTTTAAAAGCATTTTTTTTACTACAACCTCTTCAGCCGAAGAGGTTATAGAAAAAAATGCTTTTAAAAGCCTCTGACGATCCCAGCTGAGTTGCCTGATCATCAGAGGCTTTCAAAAGCATTTTTTACAACCACTTCGGCCGAAAAGATTGTGGGGAAAAATGCTTTTAAAAGTAAAAAAATAAGTTGGCCACGCCAACCCAGTCACATTATCTCCCCCACCAAGCCACGCCCACAGAACTGGTAGTAACAAATTTTACATTTCACCACTGGATCAAACCTTTCTAATCAACAAAACCAAAGTCGAAGTGGATATCACTTCTGGAATTTGTGCTTGTGAAGCAGGCTGGTGTTCTCGGCTTCGTGCTTCCAGGAGCAATGGGATATATATATATATATATTTGTTTTCTGAGGTTTTCGCGGGTGTTTGTATGTAGGTCTTTGGTTATTCGGGTTTTCTCCTCCGTAAAATTGGAGGTTTCTTGGCAACGTTTCGATGAAGTCTCATTCGTCATCTTCAGGCTGGTGTTCTCGGCTTCGTGCTTCGTGCTCCTAGAAAGACGTACACACACACACACACACACACACACACACACACACACACACACACACACATATATATATATGAAACTTTGGCGTTCCAGACCAGGCTCAATTTCAGCTCACTGGCCCAAGATCTGCAACCTGACCATTTAAAAACAACAACAAAAAAACTACATTTTTCATGCTAGAACTGTGCCAATCCTTGTTAAAATAGGATGAGTCCCCGCAGAATAATTTCCCCTTGTACGATAAGGAGAAAAAGAGCCCTATTTTTTTTTTTTTAAAAAAAATACCAACAACCCAAAAACAAAACAAAACTGGATAATCGATTCTCTCTTTTGTTTCTCTTTTTTTCTTTTGCCACGAAAATGCTGGAGATTACCTGAAAGAAAAGGGAGGGGAGAGAACTGAGTAGCAGACCTTTGCAACAGAACGGGCATCTGCCAAGACAAAAATACCCAGCAAGCTTCTGGCATTGGCACCGTGACAGTATCAACAAGCTGTCTTTGCAAACGATTGCACAATTGATCCGTTACAAGGCTAGTGCCTGAATTAAGTACAGCTAGTAGATTCTACAAAAGGGCTCCTAGGTAGGGGGGGGGGGTTGGGTTGACAGTGGGCCGGGGGGCAAATGACTCATATTTTCAAAGTCACATCGATGGGTTAAGGCAAACGTCTTCAAAAGCGGTGCTTTAAAAACAAACAAAAAACAACACACACGCACAAATTGTTGTGCGGTCACCTATGAACGCTGTCTCAGTCCCCTCCTCTTCCTCCTTGTTCTTGCTCTCTCTTCCGTTCTTTCTCTCTCCTCTGTCTTTTTGTTCCTCATTTGCTAACTCGCAAGCTGCTGTTTTGCCTTCTCAATGAAGCTCTGATGGGTGGAGGGCCAAGAGAAATGAGCCCAAATGATGAATGCAATCTTGACAGAAAATATGTTTTTTAGCAGAGACCGCATGTTGCCAACAGGCAATTAACAGAAAAACTTGGGAGGTTTTTAATGGATGCAAAGCTGGGAAAAGAAAAATAATCATAATAATAAAAAAAAGAATACCTGATATTGTTCAGGACAGCTGCACACGGTCGTATTTCACGGCTGCGAAGCAAAAATAATAAATATACACGAAAGAGGAAAATTATTTCTATTATTGTTATTATTGATCGTCGTACAGCCAGCCAGATGTTCAGACTGGGTTTGATATTTTTGTCTACCTAGCGAGTCCTTACCAAGGACCTGGGATAGGCAAATCTGAAAGTTTGACGGTGTTATCTTCTTCTTTATCCTTATCTTTATTTGATTTATATACCGCCCTACTCCCGAAGGACTCAGGGCGGTGAACAGCCAAACGATAAAATACAGAAATACAAAATTTAAAAACAGAATAAAACCGAATTAAACAATTTGGCCCAGACAAATTTAAAACACCCCAATCATTTAAAAACAGATTAAAATTTTCATATTAAAAAAGAAAAAGGGAAAAGATTAGGCCAGGCCCGCCTGGTGGAATAAAAAGGTCTTGAGCGCGCGGCGGAAGGTGCGCAGGTCCGAGATCCTCCGTATTTCCGGGGGGAGCTCATTCCAGATAGTAGGTGCCCCCACAGAGAAGGCTCTCCCCCTAGGGGCCACCAGTCGACATTGTTTGGCCGACAGCACCTGGAGGAGCCCCTCTCTATGAGAGCGTACCGGCCGGTGGGAGGCTATTGGTGGTAGTAGGGGGTCCCATAGGTAACCAGGTCCTAAGCCATGGTGGAGGTCCCATAGGTAACCAGGTCCTAAGCCATGGTGTTACAGATATCATTGCAGGATATTATTATTATTATTATCTCTTTTATTCATTAAACATGAAACTCAAGTCAACTGAACATTTAAAAATGTATCACAAATATTATCGACTGGCTCTGATGGTTGATACGGGTTGCTGCCAGCATCTTAGGTATCAACCGAGTATCTTTTTAAATGTACAGTGTTCTGAGTAGCCCAGTTTTTTGCAGTTCCGCTGGTGTTATTGCAGGAAGCTGCAATTTCTTGATATATTTTGTAAAATTCTTGGACATGGTGCCAAGTGCCCCGATGACAATGGGTATCACTGTTACATATTTCATCCACAGCCATGTAGTTTCGATGGCCAGGTCGTGATATTTCATGATTTTTTCCAGTTCTTTTTCTTCGACTCTGGCATCTCCTGGTACAGCGATGTCAATAAACTGTACGTTTCGGTTTTCGACAACTGTGACATCTGGCGTGTTGTGTTCCAAATGACGATCCGTCTGAATTCAAACGTCCCACAAGATCTTCTCCTTCTCCTTCTCCTTCTCCTTCTCCTTCTCCTTCTCCTTCTCCTTCTCCTCCTTCTCCTCCTCTTCCTCCTCCACTTCCTCCTCCACTTCCTCCTCCTCCTCCTCCTCCTCCTTATTATTATTATTATTATTATTATTATTATTATTATTACCTCTTTATTCATTAAACATGAAACTCAGTCAACTGAACATTTAAAAATGTGTCGCAAATACGATTTACTGGTACTAATGGTTGATACGGGTTGCTGCCAGCATTCTAGGTATCAACCATGTATCTTCTTAAAATATATGATGTTCCGAGCAGTTTTTTGCAGTTCTGCTGGTGTTATTGCAGGAAGCTGCAATTTCTTGATGTATTTTCTAAAATTCTTGGACATTTATATTTTATTATTATTATTATTATTATTATTATTATTATTATTATTATTATTATTATTATTATTATTATTATTATTAGTTAATCTTTAGTGAGATTCACAGCCTTTGAGGCTGGTTAATAGCTCAGCAGCTCGAGTCCTAACCAAGGACCTAGGAACTGTTAAGGTATCGTCGGAGGATGTAAGATGATGATGATGATGATTATTATTATTATTATTATTATTACAATGTATTATTGCATTACATTATTATTACATTATTACATATATTACTAGGATGTAATATATGAGCATGTGTATTAAGGCTTAGACCAAACCTCAACAATATTTTTAAATATTTCTACAGTAAGAAATTAGGACAAAGATGTTGCCTATTGTGTCTCTGTATGGTTTATTATTTGGGCCTTGTTTCCTTCTGAATAACCTTCATTAGAAGAAATCATGGCCATATCCTGTTTGGAGTTCGATCAGAGAATTTCATTTCCGCCACAGGTATGTAACAGAATCCACAGTGTCTCATGTGTTAAAAAGATCACCAGATGTCTATGGAGATTCTCAGTCAACCAGGTCATGGTTATCCTAAAGGTACTTTTTCAAGTGGCAACTGGACTTTGGGGTTTTTGTTTTTTGCTATAAGACATTTCGCTTCTCATCCAAGAAACTCCAAGGATGTGTCTGTTGTTAGGTAGATTTTTAGACAGGTTTGTGCCAATTATAACTTGATCTGAGAACATGGCCTTGATCAACCAGAATTAATTGGGATGGGATGGGATCAGGGGTGGGTTCTAAATTATTTTACTACTGGTTCTGTGGGCGTGGCTTATTTTGTGGGTGTGGCTTGGAGGTCATGTGACTAGGTGGGCGTGGCTAGCTGGTCAGAGTCATTTCTGGAAGGTCCTCGCACTTACGACCCGACTCATTTGTTTTCTTTTAACACTGATCAGCTGTAGGACGGCCCTTTGAAGCCCCGCGGCAAGAGTTTAAACAGTTTTTTCCCCTCTAGTCATCAGCTGGGACTCAGGAGGCAGCAATAGATTGGGGGTGGGACCAAATAAAAGGTAAGAATAACGTGGGGTGGGAGGGTTGGGGGGGAGAACCAGTTCGGTGACGTCATATCGTCACTGCTATTGGCTTGGCCGAACCAGACCGAACCGGGAGGAACCCACCACTGGATGGGATGACCTCATATCAAAAGCCTTCAGAAACAAACTCATTTAGGACTCCATGCCTTCCATGCAGCTAATGCTGGGAGGATGAGAAGGAGAAGACAAGAAAAAGAGAAAGAAATCAAAGTTTGTGAGGCAGAAGCTTTTTGGGGGCATTAAAATCTCCCACATGAGAAACAGTAAGTAGTGAGAAGACCATTAGAATAGAATAGAATAGAATAGAATAGAATAGAATAGAATAGAATAGAATAGAATAGAATAGAATAGAACAGAACAGAACAGAATAACAGAACAGAACAGAACAGAATAGTTCGAAGGGACCTTGGAGGCCTTCTAGTCTAACCTTCTGCTCAGGCAGGAAAGCCTATACCATTTCGGACAAATGGTTGTCCAACATCTTCTTAAAAACTTCCAGTGTTGGAGCATTCACAACTTCTGGAGGCAAGTTGTTCCACAGATTAATTGTTCTAACTGTCAGGAAATTTCTCCTTGGTTCTAAGTTGCTTCTCGCCTTGACTAGTTGCCATCCATTGCTGATTCTCTGCCCTCAGGGGCTTTGGAGAATAGGTTGACCCCCTGTTCTTTGCAGTAACCCCTGAGATATTGGAACACTGCTATCATGTCACCTCTAGTCCTTCTTTTCATTATGTCCATGGGCTCCCCAAGTTGGAAATCTGACAGCGAAGGGTCCTAGGGATGAAGATGCATTTGCATGAACATAAAGACAGTCAGCTAGCAAGAACTACACCATAAACCAGGGGTTTGGAACCTTAAACATTCAAAGAGCCATTTGGACCCATTTCCCACAGAAAAGAAAACACCGGGAGCCACAAAACCCTTCCTGTGCCTGACTATTTCTTGACCGGCCACAAAACTAGCATATGTAGTTGAATTAAACGTTCTGTTTTCTTTTGAAACTTTTCTTTTCTTGGATTTATCCATGGTTGGCCTAGCGGGGGTTGAAAAGCTCAATAAATCGTGTGCCAGCGGGTGTCACACATTGACGGTTGTGACACATAGTTTGAGTGACAGAGAGCCACAGCAGAGGGGTAAAAGAGCCACATGCAGCTCCAGAGCCACAGGTTACTGACCACTGCCATAAACCATGGTGCCATCTCTTCCAGTGGTGGGTTTCAAAAATTTTTACTATCGATTCTGTGAGTGTGGCTTGGTGGACATGGCATGGCTTGGTGGGCGTGGCTTGGTGGCCATGACAGGGAAAGGATACTGTAAAATCTCCATTCCCTCCCCACTCCAGGGGAAGGTTTTTTTTTTAAAAAAATTTGATTTATATGCCGCCCTTCTCTGGAGACTCAGGGCGGCTTACAATGCGTTAAGCAATAGCCTTCATACTTTTGTATATTTATACAAAGTCAGCTTATTGCCCCCACAAACTGGGTCCTCATTTCACCTACCTTAGAAAGGATGGAAGGCTGAGTCACCCTTGAGCCTTGGAGAGATTCGAACCAGCAGTAATTGCAGGCAGCTGTGTTAATAACAGGGTGCTTAGACCACTGTACTATCAAGGCTCTAGGGAAGGTTACTGCAAGGGAAGGTTACTGCAAAATTCCCATTTCCTCCCGATCAGCTGGGACTTGGGAGGCAGACAATAGATGGGGGTGGGGCAGTCAGACTTTTTACTACCGGTTCTCCGAACTACTCAAAATTTCTGCTACCAGTTCTCCAGAACTGGTCAGAACCTGCTGAACCACCTCTGATCTCTTCCCTTCATATGATTGGTATGACTAGGAGAAGGAAGGGGCTGGTTGTTATTCTCTTTGGGGGCGCAATTGCTCAATGGTTAAAGATGCTGGGCTTGTCACCTGGAAAGCTGACCACATGGGGTTCAAGATCTGAATGCCACACGATGGGGTGAGCTCTTATTCTTGCCCCAACTCCTGTCAACATAGCACTGTGATGGCATGTGTGCCGGAAGTGGCACTCAGAGCCATCTCTCGGGGCAGACCAGTCATCGCCCCGTTGCTCTTCCGGGTTCCGGTGTGCAGAGATGGAGCTAAAAAACCAGGACTCTAAACCTGAACTTGGCACTCGGCCCGTAAACTGAGGAAATTAACTGGCACAGGGTGGCCCAATTACGGCTCAAGAGCTCGTCTCGTGGAATCCCTGAGCTTTGCTGGCCCACTCCGCCTCCTTCCAGCTCCCATTTTAGACCATTACCGTCGAATCAATCATTTGTCCGAAGGGAATAGCGTGTTGAGATTTGTCTGCGGAAGGCGAAGGAATCTCTCTGCAGGCAGGATGTCAAACTGGGCCTGTAAGACTGGAACTGACAAACAGCCAGTCTCTATTGGCCGTCAATTACTTCGAGCTAAAATGGCAGGCTGCTTTCATAAGGAGGGCAGCTTGGGGCACCTTGGAAACAGCCTCAGCCGACCTGCCAGGATCCAAGCCGAAAGGAGAACCAGTAAGGAGAAGCTGCTTGGAACTTCAAAGACTCCAGATGACTTGCGGGATGGTGAATATGCAGTAAAGTTGAAGAGAGGCCCTCTCTTCTCCACAGAGGGAGGAAAAAGAGAAGCACTTACTTTAAAAGCAACTCTCCAGTTTAAAAAAAATATTTTCTTTTTTATAGCAATAACACCCCAAATCCTTAAAGACTGTCATTCCCCTGGCTCATTTTAGAGGCAAGTCTAGATAGACTGAAAACAGGAGGGACCTGGGAACCTGGCTGTTATTAGTTGTGAAATCATGTTCGACACATCATGACCCCATGGACAACGTTCCTCCAGGCCTTCCTGTCCTCTACCATCCTCTGGAGTCCATTTAAGCTCACGCCGACTGCCTCAGTGACTCTATCCAGCCACTTCATTCTCTGCTGTCCCCTTCTTCTTTTGCCCTCAATCTTTCCCAGCATTAGGTTCTTCTACAGTGAGTCCTTCCTTCTCATTAGGTGGCCAAAGTATTTGAGTTTCATCTTCAGGATCTGGCCTTCTAAAGAGCAGTCAGGGTTGATCTCCTCTAGGATTGACCGGTTGGATCGCCTTGCAGTCCAAGGGACTCGCAGGAGTCTTCTCCAGCACCAGAGTTCAAAGGCCTCCATTCTTTGGCGCTCAGCCTTCCTTATGGTCCCACTTTCACAACCATATATTACTGGGAATCTTACTGTATTTTAACTAGGCAGTATATTAACCTGTGATCTATTGGATCATAGTTGCAATTGGCTCGTTCTTTCATAGATCTTTGCTTACTTAAGTCAATCAATAAAAAAACTATGGGCAGGCAGAAAAACAGTGGGCGTGTCCACCCACACATCAATGGGTTTTGACATGTTTATTCAATACTGTAAGTATTGAATAAGGGGTGTCAAACTCACGGCGTCATGTTGTTGTCACGTGATGTATCGTGATTTTGTTCCCCTTTGCTAAAATGAGAGTGGGACTTCCTTCCTTCCTTCCTTCCTTCCTTCCTTCCTTCCTTCCTTCCTTCCTTCCTTCCTTCCTTCCTTCCTTCCTTCCTTCCTTCCCTTCTCCATGGTTTCTGTTCATTTATTTTATTTTCCTTTTTTCTCTTTCCTTTCTCCTTTGTCTCTTCCGTTCTTTTTTTCTTTTTCACAATTACCATATATTTCTTTGAGGATATTTATTATTTATGTAAAATCTTTTAATAAAAACTATTTTAAAAACTTCCCAACTTTTCATTCACCAACTTTTAATCCATAAAACAAACAAACAAATAAAAATCATTTTTCCAACTAAAAAAACCCCCAGTGATCATATATTCTTATATGCAACTTGATGTCTAGGGAAATGCTTTACATTCTAGATAAAGTTACTTTATTATTATTATTATTACTATTATTATTCCATGAAGAGCCACTCTTAAGCAATCACACCATAGTAGGCAATCTTGTTTGATTAAGAATGATTTATCCAGTCTCAGTTCTGAGATGCTAGATAAGATAAAATATTCCTCTGCAAAGAACATTGAACTGATGTTCTGATAGTTCCACAGAGGTAAAACAAATACAGTATTTCTCTATAGAGAACGTTTCTAATTATAATTCCATTTTGATCAAAAGTGCCATGAAGGTCATCTCATTACCCCTAAAATTACATTTCATAACCTTATCATAATATGGTATGATTGCAAATCTGATCCCAATGCTAGGAAAAGTTTAACCTTACTTTTTTAAAAAAAAGTATTTAATATAATGTTCATAATAATACATCAGAAGTTCACAAGTTACTCACTCTTCCCAAAAAGCCACACAGCTTCATTGTTGGGCCTGAATACATTCTTAAATGATGACGTTCGTCCATTGTGTTGTTGTGGTCCGCCAGCAGCCTGCGGAGCTGGCAGCGGAGTCGGACAGTGAGGAGGCTGGGGAGGAACATGGGCCAATCCTGGAGTCTGGGGAAGGCCCGGATGAGGGCTATGCGTCAGAGGGAGAGATGGGACCAGGGCCATCTGGGAGCGATGCGCGGACTCCGGAGCCTCCAGAGGTGGATAGCAGAGAGGCAGAGGAACAGGAGGAGTCTGTTCCTAGTTGCACTCATGCGAAGAGCTGCCAGAAGGCAAGAGCAGCTAAAGCAAAAAGGACGACTCGGGAGTAAGGCCAGGAGATGATTGGCCCCTCCCAGAAGTCTTAAAAGAGCAGCAACGGTGTCTCTTGCTTCTGAACTTTTGCCAAGAAAAGCCTTTGGCAGGATGCCAAAGAAAACAAAGGTTGGTGATAAGGCCCAAGGACTGTTTATGAAGAATTTGTTTTGGAAGTAATTTGGACTAAGCTGAGAATGAAGTAATTCTCAGCTGTTCTAATAAAATATGTTTGTTTAGGACTGATTGTGTCTGGTAATAACTACTTGGGCCTAGGTCACAACACGTGTTCGAAGAGGACCTTGACATCTAACGGGTTGTGAGCTGTCCACAGTGTGTCCGCAGGTGACTGGTAAGACCTACACGTGCACAAAATGTTCTGCCACATGTTGGGCAGACATGTGTGGGCACCATTGTTGCAGCTTTTGCAGCTCTGGCTTTACGGAGTGCTCTCTTCTCTTGTGCTGTCATTGTTCTTCTGTCTTCAAATGACTGGCAGCCTTGGTGGATCAACCTGCGCCATGTCGATCGATCTTGTGCCAGGGTTTCCCAGGAGGTGGTGTCGATATCCAGGAACTTGAAGGAGGCTTTCAACTTGTCTTTGTATCGCTTCCTTTGTCCCGCGTGCGATCGCTTTCCTTGAGACAGCTCACCATAGAGGAGCTGTTTGGGAATGCGATGGTCTGGCATCCTTGCAACATGGCCTACCCAGCTTGTCTGGACTTTCATCAGAAGGGCGTGAACTGATGGCAGGCCTGCTCTGGAGAGGACTTCTGTGTCTGGCACCTTGTCCTGCCACCGGATCTTCAGAAGTCTGCAGAGACAGGATGTGTGGAAGTGGTTCAATTGCCTAACGGGCAGTGGTGAAATGTAAAATTTGTTACTACTGGTTCTGTGGGCGTGGCTTGGTGTGTGGGGGGGAGGATAATGTGACTGGGTGGGCGTGACCAACTTTTTTTTTTTTTTTACTTTTAAAAGACATTTTTTCTACAACCTCTTCGGCTAAAGAGGTTGTAAAAGAATGCTTTTAAAAGGCTCTGACGATCCCAGCTGAATCGCGTAATCATCAGAGGCTTTTTTTTTTTTACTTTTAAAAGCATTTTTTTCAGCCAAAGAAAAAATGCTTTTAAAGGTAAAAAAAAAAAAAGCCTCTGATGATCACGCGGCTCAGCTGGGCATCCGGAGGGGGCAGGGAGTCCTGCTACCGGTTCTCCGAACCACCCGTCACCATTGCTACCAGATTGGGCGATGCGGTCCGAACCGGCAGCATTTCACCCCTGCTACCGTGCCTCCTGTATACAGTCCAAGTCTCACTGGCAAGAAAAGTCACACAGCTCCATTGTTGGGCATGAATACATTCTTAAATAGGAAGCTATAGGTTGCCCACAAATGAAGGCAAATATACATGTCTGAGGAAAAATGCTGCAGGATCCAATCTGGGTCAGTCAACGGGACCAGAGCAGGGGTGCTATTCAGCAGGTTCTAACAGGTTCTGAAGAACCCGTAGCGGCAGAGAGCCGAAGACCAGCTGGCCAATGGGAAGCATGCACGCATGTGTGACAGAGCTGAACTGGGGTAACACCTCGTGTGCCTTCAGAGAGGGCACTGTGTGCCACCTCTGGCACGCGTGCCATAGGTTCGCCATCACGGCTATAGGTTGCCCTTGGGTTCTATAGGTTGCCCTTTCAAAATTCCACATTTTCTCACCTTGTAATCATGATGGGCAAAGATGAAGGAAGAGATTTGCATTGAATTTATGTAATTAAGGTCAATTCCTGTATCCTCTTCTTTGCAAGAGTTGTGGTGGCGCAGTGGTTAGAAGGCAGTACTGCAGGCTACCTTTGCTGACTGCCAGCTGCCAGCAGTTTGGCAGTTCAAATCTTACCAGGCTCAAGGTTGACTCAGCCTTCCATCCTTCCGAGGTGGGTAAAATGAGGACCCAGATTTTTGGGGGGCAATAGGCTGACTCTGTAAGCTTAGAGAGGGCTGGAAAGCACTGTATATAAGTCTAAGTGCTATCAATATTCTTGATTTCTGTTTTCTTCTTAGATTTATATTTTAATCTTGTTCTTATGCTGTGAGCTGCCTAGAGTTGGTCTGGAATTGAAAGGCTCATCAATCAATCAATCAATTAATCAATCAATGATATTGCTATTAGTTATATTAATAAAACCAAGATAGAGCATAAGTATTAGCTACATTGAAATTCAACTGTTTTTACAATGAATGTGCTAACCATGACCTTAAATGCTAAGAATTAAGGATGTGAAAATCAGTTGTACATATCAATGCACATAATTTCATTTTTCTAATATCTCAATCATTTTTTAAAAAATGCCTGGACATTTTTCAGTAGCATTTTTAATGTTTCCTCTTGCTAGAAAAGAAAGGGTACTTCTTTGGGGAATTAAAAGATTAGCAGCCATGTTCTGAAAAGGTTAATCAATAGGAGTGTTCTATTTTATACATCTTAGACTGAAGAAAATCAGTGATTAAAACACTTAACAGCTGGCTGCCAATGGGACTCATGGCTCCCATTAGTACGAATAAGATTTAGGATATAGTCAAAAAGAAATGTCTTTGTGAAAAGTTCTTGTATTTACAATACTTTTCTTAAATCTACATTTGGTAGTTCTATCCGTAGGAAGTTAGCACCCACCACTCTCCTAGAAAAATGAAATATTCTAGGAAATATTAAAAAGGCAGAATATTATACCTCCCTGGATGAGAAATGGAGAAACATTTTTTTTAGGCAGGAAGCAGACTCACTTTTAATAGCCTCCATCCTCCTCAATAGCCCACAGTAGATGTCGGTACTTAAGAGATAAAGAGATGGCTAGGTCTATTCATAAGCAAACGACCCTCACCCAAGATCCAACAAAGATAGGATTAGCCCTCAGCCATAATAGGAATTGCCCAAAACCTGCTTCATTACATCATCACCCAGCAAGATTCAACCAGGCCTGGGACTCAAAAGACAACCTACAAAGTTACCCCTGCATGGCCCCATGGGAGTCTGACAACCAATCAGAATACAAGCTCAAATTCAAAGCCCAACAGAGGGTATAAATCTCTGTCTCTCTCTCTCTCTCTCTCTCTCCCCCTCCCTCCCTCCCTCCCTCCCCCCCCCCTCTCTCTCTCATGTGCTTTTTTGCCCAGGACCTCAAAACCACATGGTTCTGTCCACCATTAAACCATCTTTTCAAGCAGTCTCCATGTAACAATAACAGAGTTGGAAGGAAGCTTGGAGATCATCTAATCCAACCCCCTGCTCACACAGGAGACCTATACTAGGGATTCGAACCGCCGACCTTTCTATCGACGAGTTCAGTGTCTTAGCCACTGAGCCACCTAGCCAGGCTACATGTTTCCAGTGTCTTTTTCCCCACTTGGAACTGAACCCAGATGGACATTTCTTCCAACATATCTTTGAGGCAGAATAATTTTATCATGAAGAGATGAGGAAGAACATCCTGAAATTAAATTTGGAGAAGACGAAAGTGCCGATAGAAATGAGTCTCTGAGATGGAAATTGTCAGCCCTGCTGGTAACTGGATCAAAACTCACAACTAGATGAAGTACTGTAATTCTACTTTATTTTAATGGTAAATTAACAGAATCTTCCAAGTCTGAAAGTATCAATCTCTACTGCAGCTTTTTAAATACCCGCAAATTTTAGAAGATTTGTAAGAGGCAACTGCTCCTAGGCTAATAATTGTGGAGTAATTTTAGTCTTGATTTTAATGTATTTTTGAAAATTTGGCTCGACAAGAAAGAGGATGTTGATTTACTCTCAGTTAATTTATTCCCAGTAGCACCTAAGGGTAGGACAAGAAGCAATGAGTGGAAGCTCACGAGAGGGAGATCCAACTTGGAAATAAGGAAGAATTTCCTGACAATGAGAACCATTAAGCAATGGATAGCTTGTCTCCTGGAATTGTGGGTACTCCATCACTGGAGGTTGTCAAGAAAAGATGGGAAAACCTTTGTCCAAATGGTATGAAAACTTCTGCCTTGGGGGAGGAGATTGAACTAGAAGACCTCCAAGATCTCTTCCAACCAGAGGTGGGATTCAGCCGGTTCGATCCGGTTTCAGCGTACTGGTAGCTCCGACGATCAGCTGGGAGAGAACCGGTTCACTCAGAAGATCAGGTCCCACCCCCCCACCCCTGTGCGCTTTACTTATCTTTATCCTCTCAGCTGATTTGCGTGGCAGAGTGCATTGCCGCGCCTCAGTTGTGTTAGTTCCCAAAAGTAACACGGAAGATTAGTTTTGTCAAAACTGCGCACACGCGCGCAGCGAAACACGCGATCACCAAAACCGGTTGTTAAACTGGCAGGATCCCACCACTGCTTCCAACCCTATGATTCTTGCATTCTTAGGAGAAGAACCAACAAATGGCTATGGAGATTCTCAGTCATCCAGGTTGTGATTGTCCCAAAGGTGCTGAAGAAGCTTCTTGGATGAGAAGCAAAAGGTCTTCAAAGAAAAACCAGAAAGTCCAGTTGCCTCTTGAAAAAGCACCTTTGGGACAACCAACTGGTTATTTATGGGACCGCCTACTACCACCAATAGCCTCCCACCGGCCGGTATGCTCTCATAGAGAGGGGCTCCTCTGGGTGCCGTCGGCCAAACAATGTCAACTGGTGGCCCCTAGGGGGAGAGCCTTCTCTGTGGGGGCACCTACTATCTGGAACGAGCTCCCCCTGGAGATACGGAGGATCCCGGATCTGCGCACCTTCCGCCGTGCTCTTAAGACCTTTTTATTCCACCAGGCGGGCCTGGCCTAATTTTTCCCCTCTTTTTAATTACGCAAATTTTAAATTGGTTTTAAATGATTGGGGTTTTAATATGTCTTGGGCCAAATTTGTTTAATTCGATTTTATTTTGTTTTTAAATTTTGTATTTATGTGTTTTTACTGTTTGGCTGTTCACCGCCCTGAGTCCTTCGGGAGTAGGGCGGTATATAAATTAAATAAATAAATAAATAAATAAATAAATAAATAAATAAATAAATAAATAAATAAATAAATAAATAAATGGATAGTAAGATAAGTGACCGATTTTAGAGTCAATAGATGCTTGCCCAACGATAGCAAAGGAGTAATAATAAATCTATTTTAGATGTGCTAAAACCAGTACCAATTCCTGTTTAATGCTTGTCAACAAACACCTATCTTCTAACTTTGTCTCATTCTGCCTGAATGAGCAACAGAAACAGTTAAGACTTACAACATTCTCAAAGCAGAAAATGGGTCCGGAGTAGTTTAACAGCAGCAGAGAAAATGTTTCCTGTTTGATTTTTATTAACTGATTGACATGAATTAATGCATTAGGATATTTGACTGTGTCATAAAATGTGTATATGAACATCATGATTCAATTTAATGTAGCCATTACTGCTTGATGTGCCATTATATTAGACTAAATTAAAAGAGTTTTATGGAAAAAAAATTACAATTAAAAGACTCAAAATTGATTACATTCATAACTTAGTGGTAGAGATTCATTCTTATTAATATTTGGGCGAATGATCATAAAACTGTGAACAAACAATAGGGGCTATTTGTGAGTGAGCAAAATTCAAGGTGGTGACACTGAAGAGGAGAGAAAGTATAGGGCAGTGATGGCGAACTTTTTCAGCACCGAGTGCTGAAAAGGGAGCAACGTGCACCTCTGGGTCACAACCTGGAAGAGGAGGTGCCCAGGGCACATGCACATGCCTGAAAATGAACTTCCGGTTTCAGCCAGCTACTCTTCCGGGTTTCTGGCGCACATGCGCACACGACGACCAGCTGGCACTGCCACATGCAAAAAGACCAGCTGATAGTCGCACACTGTTCTGCCCCAGCTATGGACCCCAAAGAACGCAGCACACACACAAAGTCTGTACAAACCTTGGTTTACTAAAATAAAATCAGTTTTTCAAACAAAGGCTATTAGTTAACTTTCTTAACAGCCTACAAGAATCCTAAGATAAAGTAATCACAATCTTACTATGGTTGGCAGAAAGCCCAGAAGCAATTTGCACCGAACTAAAAGCAAGGCACGAAGGAGAGTGAATGGTTGTTCCCTGCAAATTGCTTCAGTCGGCGTTCCTCCTTAAATAGGCTAAGGGAGTGGCCAATTAGCCCCAAGCCTTACTCTCGAGGAGACCACCTCCTGAGGAGCCACTCCTGCCTTTTGGCAGCTCTGCGCGCCCGTGCATCGAGAAGAGGCTCCTCCTCTTCTTCCTCTTCACTTAAAGGAGCTTCTGGAGGTTCTGAAGGCCCTGGCTGAATCCTTGCCTCTGGCACCACATCTTCTCCAGCCTCCTTACTGTCTGACTCAAGCACCAGCTGCACAGGCTGCTGGCGCAGCACCACACCAGCCTCCTTGTTGTCAGAATCAGCTACAATTTGCACAGGCCGCTGACGGGCCACAACACACAAGCATATGCGCCAGAAACCCAGAAGAGGAACGGGCGATGCCTCAAGTGCCACTTTGGGCATGTGTGCCATAGGTTTGCCATCACGGTTATACAGCAGAGTGAAAGGAAACATGGAAACAATAAGAAAACCAACAATTTAACCACATACTTCCATGACAATATCAAGACGAGAAGAGCAACAAAGATGATTAGAGGACTGGTGGCTAAAACATATGAAGAACAGTTGCAGGAACTGGGTATGTCTAGTTTAATGTAAAGAAGGACTAGGGGAGACATGATAGCAGTGTTCCAATATCTCAGGGGCTGCCACAAAGAAGAGGGAGTCGAGCTATTCTCCAAAGCACCTGAAGGCAGGACAAGAAGCAATGGATGAAGATAATGGATCAAGGAGAGATCCAATCTAGAACTAAGGAAAAATTTCCTGACACTGAGAACAATTAATCAGTGGAATGACTTGCCTCTAGAAATTGTGGCTGCTCCATCATTAGAGGTTTTTAAAAGAGATTGGCCAGCCATTACTCTGAAATGCTATATGGCAGTGGTTCAACACGAACCTTCTTTAAATACCTGTTATGCAGTGGTAAAATCCATTTTTTTTTTACTACCGGTTCTATGGGCGTGGCTTGGTGGGTGTGGCTTGGTGGGCATGGCAGGGGAAGGAAACTGCAAAATCCCCATTCCCACCCCTCTCTGGGGCCAGCCAGAGGTGATATTTGCCGGTTCTCCGAACTACTCAAAATTTCCGCTACCGGTTCGTCAGAACCTGCTGGATTTCACCCCTGGTGTTGTGGCTACAAACCATGGCCATGGACCACTAAGACTTAACTCAAGATTTAAATCATAAAATTTCTTCATGACTTCATGGACCCCCTTGTGTGATGCATTGTGGGCCCCCAGGGGTCTCCAGACCACAGGTTGAGAACGACTGGTATAAGGTTTCCTGCTTGAGCAGGTGGTTGGACTAGAAGACCTCCAAGGTCCTTTCCAACTCTGTTATTCTGCTAATTAATCCAAGACACCATCTTCTTGATCTCCATGTCCTCCAGACTTCCATTATTATGTCTTGGCTAACTTCCAACACATAGACGGGGCTCCACATTTGGCAAGACTGATATAATGTGAAGAATAGTAAGGAGAAGGAATGAAAGCACCTTGAGATCAAGTAACGATGGACTGACTCTCCCATTAAACAGAGTAATGCTATTAGCTCAGGCAGCAGACGGTGTGTAACATGAAATGAAAACAAACACCTCAGATGACTGAATGAAACCTGCTTTGTTATACGCCAGAAGGAAGACACTTGTCTATGCTGATCTTTTAGCATCCTTTTTAGATGTGAGGAGAAACATACTGAATGGATGCTCCAAAATTAGTTTTTGTCCTTCTGGAGACTTCTGAAATGACAACGAGACTGTTTTGAGCAATCCGCAGGTAGAGATCATATTTAGGCCCCCACATGGCTTTACATGATATATAATGGTACCTCAGTACCCGTCGTTAATTGGTTCTGGGAGACACGAGTATTAAAAATGGCAAGCACCAAACAAATCATGTGACTTATCATTGTAGCCTTTTGTTTTGATCACAAAGGGTAGCGAGTCATGAGGCAGCCAACATTGACAAGTTCTACCTCGTGCATCAAATACCAGACAAACAACGAGTTACTGGGATGAATTTTTTGTGTCAAAATGCATCGAATGCCAAATTTGATGAGTTTTGAAACAGTCGAATACCAAGGTATGACTGGATTGACAGCCCTAGTCCAAAACAGCCCCATGTCCGTCAATCCCAACTGAGTAGGACTGTCCTGTCCGCGTCGCACGCACACACACAAACAGACAGCCAGGAGTTAATGAATCAAACAGTCAGGAATTCCTTTAAGATAACAGTCTGGTGCCGATTATGTGCAGCCTGCAAACCACAACGAGTGACTTCTTCTCCATTCCTTGCCTGCTCCTTGCATTGCATTTCTTCCTGTGGGCCCCTGCCCAAGCCTGGCGAGCGACTTTTTATTGGCAGAAAGAAAAACTTGTGTGATCTATTAACTTACTTTTTCAACAATTAAACTAATCATTATACAGCACGAGATGGGAAAGAAGTAAATACTGTACAGTCTCTAATCCTAGAGGGAGTGTTAATCAAAACAAAATTATGTTACATTATCCAAGCTGTCAATATTAATTTTAATCTCATTTGCAGCTAGAGCAAATCCTGTAACAGCATAAATAATATATTGGGATTTATTTCCTAATAAGAGCCTTTGATTGTTCAGTTACAAGCAAATGAGATAAATTAAACCCAGAAAAGAAGAGGTGTGATCCAAACCAAGCTTTAATGAGAAAAGAGGGGACTTTTCAAAGATCTCTGGAAACAATTTCTGCAAAGACCCAGAAAAATGGAAGTCAGTTTTTATTTTGGTATTAATCTGACTACTTTCAGGTTTGAATCTGGGTTATAAGGAGCTCTGGGGAGGTCCATCATAATTTTGAATGGACACTAAGTCAGTGGTGAAATCCAATTTTTTTTACTACTGTGGGAGTGGCTTGGTAGGCGTGGCAGGGGAAGGATACTGTAAAATCCCCATTCCCTCCCCACTCCTGGGGGACGGATATTGCAAAACCTCCTTTCCCACCCCACTCTGGGGCCAGCCAGAGGTGGTATTTGCCGGTTCTCCGAACTGCTCAAAATTTCCACTACCAGTTCGCCGAACTGCTCAAAATTTCCGCTGCCAGTTTGCCGAACTGCTCAAAATTTCTGCTACCAGTTCGCCAGAACCTGTCAGAACCTGCTGGATTTCACCCCTGCACTAAGTGCTAAGTCATAAGTCAAGTAGTGTATATTTTGGAGGAACTTCAGGCAAAAATGCAAGCAGGAGGACACTTGCTCTTGATCTTTGGGTCAATTTTGTCTCCTTCTATTTCTCTTCCTCTTTTCACTACAGGTAGTCCTCAACTTACAACAGCCATGGTCACTCTTCGAAGTTACGACGGCACTGAAACATCTGACTGTTTTTCACATTAGTGAACATTCCAACATCCCCATAGTCATGTGATCAAAATTCAGATACTTGGCAACTGGTTCATATTTATGATGGTTGCAGTATCCCGGGGTCACATGATCCCTTTTTATGACCTTCTGACAGGCAATGTCAATGGGAAAGCCAGATTCGCTTAACGGTCACGTGACTAACTTAACAACTGCAGTGATTCAATTAAGAACTGTGGCAAGGAAGGCCGTAAAATGGGGCGAAACTCCCTTAACAAGTTTCTCGCTTAGCAGCAGAAATGTTGGACTTGTAATTGTGGTCATAAGTCGAGGACTACCTTAGCAAGCATAGGTGTATAGCAAGCAAAACGAGAAGGGCAAGAAGCTCTGAGGGCAACAAGAAAACCATCCTCTACTGATCCCTGTTATGAGCATCAACAGATGCCAAACTTTGCCAATTGAGAGGCCAGTAGAAAGCATTGCAATAATAATAATAATAATAATTATAATTATAATTATAATAATAGTAATAGTAATAGTAATAGTAATAGTAATAGTAATTATAATTTACATCCACGAAGTGACATCGACAGGTTGTACCTGCCAAGAAAAATAGGGGGCAGAGGACTATTGCAAATCCGTCAAATTGTAGAAGAAGAAAATCGAAGTTTGAATGATTATGTGAATCAAAGTGCAGAAAAATTGCTGCAGGCTGTGAAAATTGAGAACGTTATAAAAACAACAGAAACAAAGGCAGAATATAAGGAAAAACATCTGGATGACAGATTAAATAGATGGAAAGCCAAAGCTTTGCATGGACAGCACTTGAAAAACATTGAAGGAAAATGTGATGACAACTTTACACGGGCATGGCTTAAGATGGGAACCATCAAGAAAGAAACCGAAGGGAACAGCTTGCCTCCAGAAGTTGTGGGTGCTCCATCATTGAAGGTTTCTAAGAAGAGTTTTGTCTATGATGGTGTTGTTGTGGTCTGCCAGCAGCCTGCAGACCTGGAAGCGGAGTTGGACAGTGAGGAGGCTGGGGAGGACAATGGGCCAGTCCTGGAGTCTGGGGAAGGCCCGAACGAGGGCTCTGCGTCAGAGGCAAAGATGGGACCGGGGCCATCTGGGAGTGATGTGCGGACTTCGGAGCCTCCAGAGGATGACAGCAGAGAGGCAGAGGAACAGGAGGAGCTTGTTCCTAGTACACGTATGAGAAGAGTTGCCAGAAGAGCAGCTAAAGCAAAAAGGACGACTCAGGAGTAAGGCCAAGAGACGATGAAGGCTTAAAAGACCAGCAACAGCTCTTGGGCTCTTTGTTGGAAAACAACGTTGATAGATTTGTTTCTTGTCTTGCTGCATTTATTTCTTGTCAGCGTCTTCTGTTTCTGAACTTTTGCCAAGAAAATCCTTTGGCAGGTTGCCAAAGTAGACCAAGGTTGGTGATAAAGCTGAAGAACTGTGTTATGAAGTATTTGTTTTGAATTAGTTTGGACTATGCTGAGAATGAGTTAATTCTCAGCTGTTCTAATAAAATCTGTTTGTTTAGAGCTGGTTGCATCTGATAATACTTACTTGGCCTAGGTCACAACAGGTGTAGGGTCTCCTTCTTGACGAAGAGTTTGGACTAGAAAACTCCAAGGTTCCTTCCAGGTCTACTGTTCTGTATTTTGTTTATCATAAGACATTTTGTATTGTGTATTGTCAGTTTCTTCTAGGAGGTCTTCCCTCCTTGAACGCCAAGGTGGCCTCAAACCCTCTGGCTCCCTCTGTACGATATCACATTGCATCATGTTTTCTTCCAGAAACATCTAACAAACCCACCTAAGTTATTAATGAAGTCTTTGTTCCATAACTGCCTTCTTCCTTGGGAGAGATTTGCCGAAGGTGTACATTCAAGTACGTGGCACGTTCTTCCCACTGAAAGGACTTTTTCCTTGCTTTAGAAGAGTAATTGAAATGTTTGTGACAGAGACCGCTTTAGAGCTTTATTATTAATTTGCCTGCCTCCTTTTCTTGATAATTCAAGTTTGATGTTGTCACTGTTTTTCCTCCTCAGCACAGTGGGTTCAGAGCTGTCACTGCGAAAATGTCTATCGGTGATTCAAACGGACCAGCTTTGATAAGCTATCAGACATTACATTTAATGGCTTTTTAAAGGAAAATCCCTGAAGGCTAGTGGAAGAGTTTTTTTCCTCCTCACCCCAAATACCTCCCTGCTTTCCCTCCACCTTTCTATTACTGTAAATTTTCTGCTATTTTCTGAGAGAAAACATCTCCAGACTTAAGGTCAGGAAGCAGAAGTGAAGTCAGTTCTGATCAGAGAAGGGTTGCATATAATTTTACCACCGGTTCGCTGCGCACCGAAAATGTGAGTGTTTGCATGCGCGTGGCCTTCCATGCGTGTGCTTTGCTCGCACGCACAGCTTGAACATATGCGCACGGTTTAGAAAACGTGGCTAAATAGGACGGCATAGCGCCAGGGCAGGTGGGTGCAGGGATGAAATCTACTTACCTTCCCTACCGGTTCGGAAGGGCATGCGTGGACCCTCTGTGCATGCGCAAACCCTTCTGCGCGGGCGGAGAAGGTAAAAAACAGGTTACTTCCTGGTTAAAACTAGGAAGTAATGACAACCGGGCAGGTGGGCGGAGCCTCGTGCTGCCGTTGCTACCGGTTCTCTGAACCACCTGCCGCCATCGCTAGCGGTTTGGCCGAACCGGTCCGAACCGGTTGCATTTTACCCCTTGGTGGGCGGGCGGGCCCACCCCACCCACAGGTCACTGACAGGTAGGACATTGTGACAAATAATTTTATGTACTACGCTTAGGTCAGACTGAAGTCGGCGTAGATCTAAGTTGTCTAAGCCCAAAATTTGGAGTCTGGTGGCATAAGGTATTTTATTGCGGGTAGAGAAACGGAGGACTCTTCTCGTAAAATATCTCTGGACTCTCTCGATTGTATTTATGTCCAGACAGATGAGCTGTAATCAAGAATTGGTCTAGCAAATGTTTTGTATGCTCTAGTTAGTAGTACAACATTACCAGAGAAGAAGCTACGCAAGATTAGGTTTACAACTCTTAATGCCTTTTTGGCAATGTTGTTATAGTGGGCTCTGGCACTTAGATCTTAGAAATGAGTACTCCAATGTCCTTGACAGAATGATTTGTGTGTGTGTGTGTGTGTGTGTGTGTGTGTGTGTGTGTGTGTGTGTGTGATTATATAGATCCTGTGCTTCTGAGTTCTGAGTTCTGATTCTGGCTTCTGCTGCATGGGTATTGTATGCATGCATCATCTTTATATTACTGTATATAAAAAGTTTTTTTATACATGAACCCTGCTGAATTATTTACTTATGTGCTGGTTCAATTGCTGCAAACTTTTATCACTCTCTCCTAGAAGAATGAAATACTTTGAGAAATATTGAAAAGGGCAGAATATTATATTTCCCCTAAAAGAGAAATAAAAATCTTAAAGGAAACCGAGACTCAGAGCCAAGGTTCCCTGTCCCCAACCAGATACTAAACTGAGGCCAGCTTTTAGAAATGCAGATTCAGATTCAACTTGTGGGAACCATAATTGTCCCTAGGTGCCTAAGGATAAATCCAGCACTCTGGAAAATTCCCAGGAATCCTAGTATGTTGGGTGCTTCTGATCCATATGTCATGGCGAAGAAAGGAAGGACAGAAATGGGGTCAAGACATACTCCGGGATGCTCAAAGATGCTTTAAAGATTAAATCTGATTGCACAGAAGCCATACAGATGTTGTAGATATGGGCTGTGTGATCTGAAGCTTTGATTTAAAAGTATTTGATTACTTTTCCAATGCTCCCATAAAACACCTTCCGAATCTGACTAATGGCTCCTTAAAACAAACTGGATGCCTCCAAATCATTTTGATAACACAAAGGACTTTTTGCACAAAACACCATTTCCTCCCGGTTTTATTTCCTTCTGACAATCCGAAACCAGATCAATCCAATTCAACAAGTAGGTCCAGAGGATCGAATCAAGTTCATGATCCAAATCAGATCAGAGGCAAGTTGCTTGCCTTTACTCTATGCCAGGGGTCTGCAACCTTAAGCACTCAAAGAGCCATTTGGACCCGTTTCCCACAGAAAAGAAATCACCGGGAGCCATAAAACCTGGGTGGGCGTGGCCAACTCAATGTCACTCATTTCCACCCAATCACATGACACACTCCCAGCCACGCTTACCCAGGTTTTGTGGCTCCTGGTGTTTTCTTTTCTATGGGAAACGGGTATCTCTGTCTCTCTGTCTCTGTCTCTCTTTCTCTCTCTGTCTCTCTTTATCTTGCTCTTTCTCTTTCTCCCTCTCTCTCTCTCTCTTTCTCTCTCTGTCTCTGTCTCTCTCTGTCTCTCTCTCTCTCTCTCTCTCTCGTGTGTGTGTGTGTGTCTCAGAGGTAGTATTCAGCAGGTTCTGACCAGTTCTGGAGAACCGGTAGCAGAAATTTTGAGTAGTTCAGAGAACTGGTAAATACCACCTCTGACTGGCCCCGCCCTCATCTATTCTCTGCCTCCCGAGTCCCAGCTGATCGGGAGGAAATGGGGATTTTACAGTATCCTTCCCCTGCCACACCCACCAAGCCACGCCCACAGAACCAGTAGTAAAAAATTTTGAATCCCACCACTGGTATGTGTGTGTGTGTCTTCCCTCTTGAACCATTTCCAAAAACATATATATTGTAAAGTGCAGGTGTGTCCGACTTTGTCAACTTTAAAACCTGTGGACTTCAACTCCCAGAATTCCTGGGTGGGGAATTCTGGGAATTAAAGCAGTGGTGAAATCTAAAATCTGTTACTACCGGTTCTGTGGGCGTGGTTTGGTGGTGGTGGTGGTAATGTGACTGGGTGGTTGTGGCCAATTTTTTTTTAACTTTTAAAACCATTTTTTTCTACAACCTCTTCAGTGAAAAAGAAAAAGGTTTTTTTTTTGTTTTAAATGCCTCTGCCGATCAGGCAACTCAGCTGGGATCGGCAGAAAAAACCCTTTTTTTCTTTTAAATGCCTCTGCCGATCCCAGCTGAGCCACACGATCATCAGAGGCTTTTTTTTTTACTTTTAAAAGGATTTTTTCAGCGGAAGAGGTTGTAGAAAAAATGCTTTTAAAAGTAAAAAAAAAATGATTGTGCGGCTCAGCTGAGCATGAAGGGGGGCAGGGGGCAGGGATTTTTGCTACCGGTTCTCTGAACCACCCGCCTCCATCACTACCGGATCGGGCGATTCGGTCCGAACCGGGAGCATTTCACCCCTGAATTTAAGTCCAGAGGTCTTAAAATGACCAAGGTTGGACATCCGTGGCATAGGGTGAAGCCAGCAGAGATCTGTTGAAAGAAGACTCTCAAAAGGCATGTTGATGTATAAAACAGCGTTAGCAAAAAGCACTAGGCATGTCGTATTTTTAATTACATGTCTCTGTCCCCAACAACACAGAGCAATTAAAGCTAATTGTTTCTATTTTATTATACAAATGGAATTAGGAAGGCATGACCGAAAACTCTGCAAAACATAAACACTTTCTCTCCCTCTCTCCCCCAACCCCCCCCTCCCCGGCTCCCACTTCCAGAGAATATTTTGCACTCTAAACACACTTCAGATTTAGCGGTGTTTAATTATGCATCGCCCCATTCAGTCAGATGCCTTTGCCGTGCGCTGAGAAGTTGACTCTTTCAAAAAAATCCCACTTCCTCCCTGTGGATGTTCTGTCTCCTCTCCGAGCTGAAAGCATCCAGGGTATCTTCAGCTCTTTTGGTCTTTGGCAGCTGTCACCTTTAAATGCTTTCATAGCCACGGAAGAGGCTCACCATCCAGCATCGTGGCCGGCGCACAGCCGCCAGCAGTCTGACAGGTGTTGAGTACGCTGCCCAGAAGACAGGGCCAAATGAAAAAAACACACACAAAAAAAGGTTTTGTGGACTCCGAATATGATTTATGCAACGTACTACAAAGCAACAACACATCAAGAGTGTTTAATTGTCCGTTTCAGCTCCCTGAGCCCTTTGTTAAAGGAAGGAAGGAAGGAAGAGAGGGAATGTATTATCGGAACAGTTGTGCGCCAATGCGGATATCTCCCGGATCTGTTTAAACGTATGCAGATCGGGTGTTCGCGATTCAATAAAAATCTGCTTGTATCTCCCTTCAGTTTGCCTCACCCAGCAGAGATTGTTTTATTCAGAGGATAAACTACCAGTTCTGTGGGTGTGGCCTTGTGGGCTTGGCATGGCTTTGTGGGTGTGGCAGGGGAAGGATACTGTAAAATCTCCATTCTCATTCCACTCCAGCGGAAGGATACTGTAAAATCTCCATTACCTCCCGATCAGCTGGGACTTGGGAGGCAGAGAATAGATGGGGGCTGGGCCAGTCAGAATTTTTCCTACCGGTTCTCCGAACTACTCAAAATTTCCGCTACCAGTTCTCCAGAACTGGTCAGAACCTGCTGCAACCCACCTCTGCCTCCATCCTGAGAACTTAATAATGATCTTGTTTAAGGTCTTCTGGAAATTGGATTCTTGGTACTTTGTATGTGATTTAGTGGGCCTCAGCTCATGGAGCCTTGGGTCACGCTCAGACATCTCAAAACAATAACTGGAGGAAAATCAGAGTGGCTTTTAGTCTAAAGATGCTGAGTTATTCTGGAGTCACTCCACCCACCCAACCAAAGGCATCTGAAAAGCTTTTCCGAATGGCGTCTCCCTAGCATCCCTGAGTCTGAAGCTTTCCCCTAAGTGGCTTTTATGATGTTTTAAGTGTCCCCTTGGGTGAGAAATACAGCCATTTCCCTGAATGGGTTTTTAAGTGATCCTAATGGTAGTTGGAAAATTGCCTTTCTTAACCTCAAAGTCTTTCCTTGGGAGAGCCCGGAGCAGACCTTTACAATTCTCTGCATAGAAACCGACCCAAAATGAACGTTCCTCGCCAACGAGTCCTTGTTAATCGGGTGGCATCCCCAGGAAGTAGAAAACATCTGTTAATAACAAAGAGGATCTGGATGTCTCTTCCTTGGTATTTCTCAAAGAGCCATCAAGAAGCTGTTAGAAGTTTGGTACCCATTTTCCTGTACCGCAAATCTCAAAGGGATGAATGAAGTTCATTCAAGCAATGCTAACTGGGACAAGGGAGATGCTGAAAGGCAGAACATTAACGATGCCTTCTAACCATTTAGCCGTCTAACCATTAACCATTTCTTGAGGATAAAAAAAAACCAGATTAATTGAGGCCTAGTTTCAGAAAAATTGTGGTTTGCAGGGGTTTGGGAGAACCTCTAGCTAAGATTCTGTGCAGTTTGGAAATCCTACTCCTGGCTGGCCCTGCCCCGCCCACCCCACCCCTCCCAGGAGTCCCCACGTGGCCCGTTTTGGATGCAGGTAAGTGCAGAGTGTGTGCAGAGGCTCAGGGAGGTCAAAAAAATGGGCCTACCAGAAGTTCGCAAAGTTCAGGGCCGTTTCTGGCCTCCAGAGGGCCTCTGAAGCCTGGGGAGACCATTTTTGCCCTCCCAGAGGCTCAAGGAAAGCCTCTGGAGCCCGGGGAGGGCAAAAATGCCCTCCCCTCCAAGGTGCAGGAGGCCGACTAGGCCATGCCCACCATGGCCACACCCACCCAGCAACCAGGTAGAGAATCCCTTTTTTGAAATTTTTGAAGCCCGCCCCTGATCTTATCTCAACTCAGAAGAGAAAGCATAGGCAGTCAGACTGGAATCTAAAATGGGAATCCAAAGGTGTGTTTTTTTTTTCCCAAGAGGCAACTGGACTGTTTTTGTTTTTCCTTGAAGACGTTTTGCTTCTCATCCAAGAAGCTTCTTCAGTTCTGACAGAATGATGGGGAATGGAAGGATTTATATTCCTTCAGTCATCTGGTCATTAGCTCTCTTTGTGAGAATCGTTGAGGCCACTTGGAGGCTTATCTGTGTCCTCAGGATCACGTGAATTAGAGTGCAAATGGGTGTGGAGTCTTCTTGGAACTGCTGAAAGGACTATGTTGTAAAAAGGAGATAGCTGGTGTTGTATCCGCCCCCCCCCCCGCAACTCCTGTTAAGAGAGGGCCGTTTAATTTTAATAAAATGGCCTTTTGACCCTCTTTCAAACCATTGGTCCTTTCTGTCCAGAATGTGGACTTTGCTGTCTTTAAAAGAGTGACCGTTGTCTTTTAAATGCAGATGGACTGCTGAATCTAGTCCTGATAGGTTTGTTCTCCTGTGTTGTGCCATGGGTTTATGAAGTGGTTGTTTTGTTTCCCCAATGTACAGATACAGTACAGACCCCAAACATTTCATATTTTGACCTATTATTATTATTTTTTTCAAATGCAGGTGGACTGCTAAATCTTGTCCCGATGGGTTTTTTCTCTTTGAAAGACGGGTACAAGAAAACCATGACCTGGATGACTGAGAATCTCCATAGACTTCTATAATGGGAACCCTTAATGTCAACCGCTGAAGTAGGAACTATTATTGAGAATTGCCCGCAAGACAGCATAATCAAATAGATAAAGTAAGAGGAATTAAGTGTCCCCCTAAGGTGGTTCTAACAGATCCGAGCTGTATGTTTTCATCAGGTTTTCCTCAAATATAATTATATTGGGAATACAATCTGGATGGCTGAAGATGCTGAGAACTGGGATCTCTGCATATATACAGTGTTGTGCATACCAGAGTGGAGAAGGTAGATTGAGGTTTATCTAAACCAGGGGTGTCCAACTTAAAAACCTGTGGACTTCAAATCCCAGAATTCCCTAGGCTGGTTGGGGAATTCTGGGGGTTGAAGTCCACAAGTCTTAAAATCATCGAGGTTGGACCAGGGGTGAAATCTACTTGCCTTCCTTACCGGTTTGGAAGTCCATGGTAAAAAACACATTACTCCCTGGTTAAAACCAGGAAGTAACAACATCTGGGCTGGTGGGCAGAGCCTCGCGTCACCATCGCTACCGGTTCTCCGAACCATCTGCCACAATCGCTACCGGATCGCCCAATCCGGGCCAAACTGGGAGCATTTCACCCCTGGATTGGACACACCGATCTAAATCCTATGACCATCATATTCCTGTCATTTTAATCTGGTTCTTTCAAAACTGAGTGCATTCCATCTGTATGCCATATGAAAAAAAATCACATTTTAAGCTGCATACATTTTCTCTTAATACACACAGATTGCTTTCTCCGGGATCTATTTGGTATGCATTTTCTTTTAACAATTTTTTTGTGCATATCCCCCAGAAGAGCAGTTTAAAACACATTTTCTCCTAAAATATGCATGTTTCTCCCTCAGCTATAAGTTACTTAACTGAGAAGAGTACCGTAACATTCACATACCAGTCCCCAAAAGCTTGAGTTAAAGTACATTTGTTTTAAAATCTGGACTGATAAATAACTCCTCCAAGAACTCCTCCGTTCTTCATTCTAATCTCATAGGAGAAGGAGCTGTCCTTCTGCTACAATGAAGAGACCCTTCATGATTCAAGATTCAATAGTAACGAAACAATTGAAATTTCTGATGGCAACCACTTACAAAGAAAACTTGTATAAGATGATGTATAGATGGCATCTCCCTCCTGCTCGATTAGCCAAAATGTTTCCAGGACTCTCCCCAAATTGTTGGAAGTGTGGGGAGATAGGTACTTATTATCAAGTATGGTGGACCTGCCCTAAGGCAATCGAATTTTGGAGACTTATACAGAGGTGGATATTAGAAATCACAGGATATAAATTACAGTTGAAACCAGAATACTATCTATTAAATATTAGGCCAGATAAGATAGGCATGAATATATGGTGTCTGATTACATATATCACAACCGCAGCAAGAATATGTTTTGCTCAACATTGGAAGGGGAAAGACCTACCGGTTGAAGATTTGATTCTGGGAAAAATTATCGAATATGCGGAAGCTGACAGGTTAACAAAAAATTTGAGAGATCAAAAGGACTCCGTATATTTTCAATGTTGGGACCAATGGTATACTTGGTTGAATAATAGAATAAAAAAAGGATAAGGTTAGTGTAGATTTTATTTTTTATTTGTATATCTTGACTGAAGTTAATATATTGTGTAAAGCTCCCGTCACGATCTGTGTGTGAATAAATATTTTGTTGTAAATAAATTAAATAAATAAATAAAAAAAAAAGATTCAATAGTAACAAATCCTATAATAACCACTCCGCATTTCATTCTGCTCCATTTTTGGTATACAGCAGTGGCCAATATTGTGGAAACCTTTTGGGAAAAGTGTATTTTCTAAAACTAGCTTAATAACGCTACTGTTTTTTTGGAGTAGTACCATAAAATTATATATCGATGGAAAGATAATTTGATCAAGAATGTAATGCAATCACTTTTATGAAGGATTTGCTATTGGAATAGCAGTTACAGTATAAAGAAGAAAAGTGAAACACGTAGAAAAAATGAGATATACAAAAATCATCACCATGTCAGTTAATACTTAGTTGGGTAACCTTTAGCATGAGTTAAACGCCTTACAACGTCTTCCCATGGAGTGAACCAAGTCTTTTAGTTCTGCAGCTGTTATCATGTGAAATCAAGATTGAAGGATTGCTTCTATTAACTGAGTTTTATTGCTGGGTCGTTTCTGACTAACAAGTTTCTTTAGTCAGCTTCATAGGTTTTCAATTGGGTTAAAGTCTAGGCTATTTAAGTAACATTATTTGTATGTGTATATGGTCATACAGTAGGTACATGCATGTGAATGCACATAGACTCATGAGTTTCAATTGGGAAAATATGACCATCCTAGACCAAGCCAAGTCCAAAAATGCCAGGGAATTTCTGGAAGCCTGGCACTCTGACAAATCAGCTATCAATAGCCACAGAGAAATTAACAACATCTATAGACTATGCAAAAGAGACAATCAACCAGCCCAAAAGAGAAGAAAAGAACCCAGTTTGTGGGGGCAATAAGCTGACTTTGTATAAATATACAAAAGTATGAAGGCTATTGCTTAACGCATTGTAAGCCGCCCTGAGTCTCTGGAGAAGGGCGGCATATAAATCAAATTAAAAAAAAAAGGACTCCAGCACCTCTCTACCAGCAATCAGCATAGATTAACTCCAAGGTCAACTTCAGACCAACGATCAAGTAAGTCAGAGGTGTCAAACTTGATTTCATTGAGGGCCACATCAGGGTTTTGTTTGACTTTGGGGCGGAAGGGGTGGGTGTGGCCAAGGTGGACGTGACCAGCTTGACATCACTTGTATTCAGGGGCACCTGTGGAGACCCAAGTGCTCTGCCAGAGAAAACAGGCTCCCAAGCTCCTTTTTTTGGCTGCGACGGCCTCCTGCAATCCTCTGCCACCAAATATAGAGCTCGAGAGGGCCATGTGTGGCCCACCCAAGCTCCATTTTCACTGGCAGAGGCAGCATGGGCTCATCCCTCGCTGTTTCCAGGGCAGCCCCATGGGCTAGATCTAAGCACCCCACAGCCCCCGGCCCTTGAGTTTGACACCCCTGAAATAAGCAATACCTGAATCCAGAAACTGCTGAAGAGCCTACAGTAAACAGCCCAACCAAATAATCCCTAAGACTTCAGCCACCTACACAGACAGGCAAGACACCAGACTATAAACTGACAGCACACAGCACTCCTTACAACACTGATGATGTTACCTAGTTGGGTAATAAAACGTCTGCAAGAAAACAAGCAAGCTCAGAGAGCACCAAGGACCCCTCTTGTCAACCCTGAGCTACAAATATACTCCTTTATTAGACTCATGAGTGTGACATTTTAGGATTTCCGGGACTACACATTAGGTGAGTGGTTCTCAACTTCGGCAAGTTTCAGATATGTGGGACTTCAAGTTCCTCTGGTATCCTTGCTGGGGAGGGGAATTCTGGGAGTTAAAGTCCGCACATCCCAAAATTGCCAAGATTGAGAAACACTGCATTAGATTCACAATCTAATCAACTTGTTTGTGCTGTGAAAATTCATGTGAAATGTCAGGACCTGGCCAGAAATGCCATGTCCACTGAAATGCGATAATTAAATTGGTTTTGGTAATCCAGTGAGCAAGGACAACATTACAGAGCACCGAGATAGTGGCTAATATCTTGATATTCCTTTAAATTAAAGACTTATTGTTCTGATCTAGGATTCCTGATATAGTAAAAAGCACACAATTAGTCCCAAAACCCCTCTTTTTTTATTTTAACAATTGTGAATTCCTTTCATTCACACCACGTGCTGAATCACCAAGAGTTTATAAATAGCCCAACAGAAGTCTGTCACAGTCCTTTGGATAAGGCTGGTAAACACCCACCTTTATCTTCTTTGACACACTGCCGAAGACCTAATTGGCCATTATCTTGGCAAGGCTACACGGAAACATAGAGTCAAAAATGGAGCTTCAAAGTACAAACTGACACCATCCACAACATTGCTTCCTGCAAAGGCCCACATGCCTTTGCTCTTCCTTTATGTCTTATGGGAGGGGCCAATCATTTCCAAGCCTTACTCCCAAGTCGTCCCTTTTGTTTTAACTGTTCTTGCCTTCTGGCAGCTCTGCGCATGCATGCACTAGGAATAGGCTCCCCCTGTTTCTCTGCCTCTCTGATGTCCAACTCTGGAGGCTCTGGAGTCCGCACATAACTCCCAGATGGCCCTGGCACCATCTCTGTCTCTGACACAGAGCCCTCGTCCGAGCCTTCCCCAGACTCCAGGACTGGCCCACGTTCCTCCCCAGCTTCTCACTGTCCAACTCTGCTGCCAGCTCCGCAGGCTGCTGGTGGACCACAACACTTATCATATGTGCTGAGATCCCCATTTTTAGCTGCTCCGGAAACAAATGGTGGCAATTATCCATCATTTAGTTATGCAAATGCATTTAATTAAAAGACATTTACTCTTTAATAACTTCAGGGGTTCGTGCAATTCCTTACAGGGTCTGAAATTTGGTTAAGCTAACAAGATGCAGTAGGTGAACTGATGAAACTGTGAGGCTGCAATCTCTCATCCCAGGGGATATACGTATCGTATACAGTCGAATACAGGTAGTCCTCGACTTACAACAGTTCATTTAGTGACCGTTCGAAGTTACAATGTCACTGGAAAAAAGTGATTTATGACCGTTTCTTGTAGCATCCCCATGATCATATGATTTACATTTGGATGCTTGACAACTGACTCACATTCTTATTTAACATTTTTATTGAGTTATACAGAAGAGCCGAGGTGGCGCAGTGGTTAGAGTGCTGTACTGCAGCTACTTCAGCTGACTGCTAGTTCAGCAGATCAGCAGATCAAATCTCACCAGGCTCAAGGTTGACTCAGCCTTCCATCCTTCCGAGGTGGGTAAAATGAGGACCCAGATTGTTGGGGGCAATATGCTATTTAGTATACTGTCTTTGGTGTAAGCCGCCCAGAGTCCTCGGAGAGTGGGCGGCATAGAAAAATGATTAATAATAATAAATAATAATAATTAATGATACAGTGTTATAAAATACAAAGTAAATAGAAAAGCAGTGGGGGAGGGAGAGAATGGGAAAGAGAAGTGAGAAAAGATAAGAAAGAAAAAGAAAAAGAAGCACTGACGTCCAACTCTCTCTGTTACAGCAAAATAAGACATTAACATCAAATCAACATAATAATTTTAAATTGGGGTATTTTAAATTTTTGGGGTTTTAAATCGGCCAAATCTATTTAATTATTTTAATTTTTAATCATTGTTGTGTCTTGTGTTTTTAAATTGGCTGTACACCTCCCTGAGTCCTTCGGGAGAAGGGCGGTATAGAAATAAAATTATTATTATTATTATTATTATTATTATTATTATTATTATAAATCACAACTTTTTCTTTTTCATAATAATATGAACAAGCCATTTCTATAAAGATCTATCAGTCTAATCGGTAAAACCCAAAGTCAGATTTTCATTCTTCTCCACATCAAGCACGAAGTTCAGAAGCGGTCTCCATGTGGAAACAAAAGTTCTTTTCTTACATTCTTTTCTTTAATTAAAGTGGTCAATTTTGCCATTTCAGAGAACCGACTCACCTTTATGACGGTTGCAGTGTCCTGGAGTCATGCATCCAGTTCTGGCCATCACGATACTAAAAAGATGTTGAGACTCTAGAAAGAGTGCGGAGAAGAGCAACAAAGATGATTAGGGGACTGGAGGCTAAAGTGTATGATGAACAGTTAAGGCAACTAGATATGTCTAGTCTAACAAGGAGAAGGATGAGGGAGTGATATGATAACGGTCTTCCAGTACTCGAGGGGCCATCACAGAGATGAGAAGGTTGACCTATTCTCCAAAGCAACTGAGGGGAGGACAAGAAATAAAGGGTGGAAGATTATTAAAGAGAGAAGCAACCTAAAACTGAGGAGAAATTTCCTGTCAGTGAGAACAATTAATCAGTGGAACGGGTTGCCTTCAGAAGCTGTGGGTGCTCCATCACTGGAGGTTTTCAAGAAGAGGCTGGACAGCCATTCATCTCAAGTGGTATAAGCAGTGGTGGAATTCAAATAATTTAACAACCGGTTCGCTGAGGGTCAGGTTGGCTGTCGTAGGAGGCGTAGCCCATCCCCGTCCTCCAGCTCCGCCGCGCATGCGGGATGAGCCTCCCATGATGATCAACCTGTTGTTAAATTACGCCCCCCCCGCCGGCCTGCTATCAAAATGGATCCTAGGCACTGTGGTGCAATGGAGAAACAGGAAATGGAGTGGCCAGCACAAGGGAAGGAGGAGGAGCAGAAAGAGGAAAGAGGGAAAGCGGCCTTCTCCTTCCCTCATGCCGGCCGCTCCATTGCCTGCTTCTCCATTGCACCGCAGCGCCCAGGATCCATTTTGACAGTGGGGTGGGTGGGTGGATACCGTATTTTTCAGAGTACAAGATACACTCCCCCTCCCTAAAAGTGGGTGGAAATGTCTGTGTGTCTTATACACCGAAAGTTGTCTAAGCCCCGCCCACCTGCTGGCCCCCACCCACTGGATGTTTTTGGCCTCTGTGTGTCGCAATCGCCACCACCACCGATCCCCGCCACCTGGAACCAGCCGAAAATGCAACACATGGAGGCCAAAAATGCAGCGTGTGGAAGCCGAAAACATGACGCACGGAGGCCAAAAATGCGATGCGCTGAGGCGACGATGGGCTGTGGCAATCCCTGCTGTCTAGAATAGTTGATTGGCGGTATTCCGGGAGGCCGATCCAACTGCCAATCAGCTGCTCATGCTGAATCAGCCTGCGATAATGTGCTGAAGCTAACCAGACTGTTTGCTGCAAGGACGCTAGCCAGATGAATGCCGATGGATGCTGGTAGGCAGAGGCAGAATTTTTTTTCTTGTTTCCCCCCCAAAAAACTAATGTGCATCTTATACTTGGAGTGCCTTATACTCTGAAAAATATGGTAATTTAACAACCGGTTCGTGTGAACCGGTGCGAACTGGCTAAATCCCACTACTGGGCATTGGATTAGAAGATTTCGCTTCCAACCGTATTATTCTAAGTTATAGCATAAACACCATATGGGGGTGTTTATGGAAATGTTATGTGGTACCCCAGCTCTTTATATTTTCCCCCTGCTGTATTCTTTTATGGGTTTTTATATTGTCTTTGTATATGGCTATATAAACTTTCTAAATAAAGAAATAAAAATTTACAGAAAAGCACCAGGTTTCAGACACCCACCATTTTTTCTTTTTTAAGAACGTCTCCAGACCCTATGCGAGTCCCGAAGCACATACGGCTTGTGCTTGAGGTTGGTTTTGCTCCGCATTGAACAAGATTCCCTGTTAGTCTTTAAAATAAAAATAAAATTAAAAAAAAAACCTGAAGCAAAAAATAAAATCAGGTGTCGCAAAGATTTTGGTGGATGCCAAGAAATACCAAGCACCGAAGGCATCTCTTCTGGAAACCCAGAAACAAAAGCAAAGGGAAATTCCATATTGTTCCATTGTGTATTGAGAAAATGAACAGCAATTTAAGAGGAGGACAATTAGATGGGGTCAAAGGTTGTTCTATCATTGATTCCCAGCAAATGATTCCCAGTGAAATATTTATCATTCTATCCTGACCAGGGGTGGGTTCTAATTTTTTTTACAACCGGTTCTGTGGGCGTGGCTTATTTTGTGGGCATGGCTTGACAATTATTTAGGATTTAGCAGAGGTACTGGTCTACCAGGCTTTTAACTGCTTGCAGAGCTGTACCGATCTACCCATTTATTTTTTGCAGGCACTGGTCTACTCATGTATTTTTGCAGGCACCGGTCTACTCATTTGTTTTCTTTTAACACTGATCAGCTGTAGGGCGGCCCTTTGAAGCCCCGCAGCAAGAGTTTAAACAGTTTTTTTCCCTCTAGCCATCAGCTGGGACTCAGGAGGCAGCAATAGATTGGGAGTGGGGCCAAATAAAAGGTAAGAATAATGTGGGGGGTGGGGCTGCGGGGGGTGGGGGTGCGGGAGTGCGGGGGGGGGGCAGACATCAAATCGTCACCGCTACCGGCTCAGGAGAACCGGGCTGAACCGGGAGGAACCCATCACTGATCCTGACCAACATTTGCTAAATATTCCACCTTCCTCCATTTAGTTATCTAATAGGATTCAGAGGAGTCATTCGTGCTCTCTGAACTTGGTTGTTTTCTTGCAAACTTTTCATTACCCAAACTAGGTAACGTCATCGGGACTAGCACTGATGATGTCACCTGGTTTGGACAATGAAGCATCTGCAAGGCAGAAACCAAGCTCAGAGAGCACCAAGGACTGCTCATTTCAACTCTGAGCTACAAATATTCTTCTTCAGATTCTTTTACAAGAAGGTTTTGGGGTATGTGGTGGTACAGACACAGGCCGTGCCTACAATTCTGCTGGCGCCGTGGTTAGAATGCAGTATTGCAGGCTAACTCTGCACACTGCCAGCAGTTCGATTCTCACCAGGCTCATGGTTGACTCACCCTTCCATCCTTCCGAGGTCGGTAAAATGAGGAGCCAGATTGTTGGAGGCAATAGGCTGACCTTTATAAACCGCTTAGCGGGTGCTGTAAAGCACAATGAAGTGGTATATAAGTCCAAGTGCTCTTGCTAATTGCTGCCTCCGTTGCAGGGATTATGCTGCTGCCATGCAACCCCAAGAAAAGATATAGCTGCTTTAAAGAGTTGCAGACAAACGTTGCCTGAAGCCTCGAACCCAAAATGTTGCAGAGTCCTATTATCTCATCCACCTTCAAACCTTCCCCAAGCAATCCGTGCTGTGTCTAAGTATCAGTGAATGGCAAGCTACGTCTGTGTTGAAATATTGTACACAGATGATATTTGACATCCTACTGGTTATTGTTTACACCCTTTACCATAAGCTTGTAAATCTTCTGCTGTCATATGTGACTTCTTTCATATGGTCTCTGCAGAGCAATCATGAGAGGCTCATGATCATTAGAGCCTTGGTGCTGCAGTGGTTAGAATGCAGTATTGCAGGATGACTCTGTCAACTGCCAGGAGTTCGATCCTGACCGGCTCAAGGTTGACTCAGCCTTCCATCTTTCTGAGGTCAGTAAAATGAGGGCCCAGATTGTTGGGGGCAGTGGTTAGAATGCAGTATTGCAGGGTGACTCTGCCAACTTTTATCAGGTTTGCCTGATCCGCCAGTTGCGTCCCTTTCTGGATCGGGATTCCCTACGCACGGTCACTCATGCCCTCGTCACTTCCCGCCTGGACTATTGCAATGCTCTCTACATGGGGTTCCCTGTGAAGAGCACCTGGAGGTTCCAACTGGTCCAGAATGCGGCCGCACAGGTGGTTATGGGAGCATCATGGCGCTCCCATGTAACACCTCTCCTGCGCGAGCTGCACTGGCTTCCGGTGGTCTTCCGGGTGCGATTCAAGGTATTGGTTACCACCTTTAGAGTGCTCCATGGCTTAGGACCCGGATATTTACAAGACCGCCTGCTGCTACCAATAGCCTCCCACCGGCCAACCCGCTCCCACAGAGAGGGGCTCCTCCGGGTGCCGTTGGCCAAGCAATGTTGGCTGGCGACCCCCAGGGGGAGAGCCTTCTCTGTGGGGGCTCCTGCCCTCTGGAACGAATTGCCCCCCGAGATGTGGAGGATTCCCGACTTGTGCACCTTCTGCCGGGCCCTCAAGACGCTTTTATTTCAACAAGCCGGGCTGGCCTAATTTTTAAATTTTATTGCTAATTCTTTTTAAACATTTAAATTGGGTTGTTTATTTTAATTATATGAGTCAAATTATTTAATATTTTTAAACCGTTTTTAACTTTTATATTTGTGGGTTTTATGCTGGCTGTACACCGCCCTGAGTCCCTTTGGGAGAAGGGCGGGATATAAATTAAAATAAATAAATAAATAAATAAATAAATAAATAAATAAATAAATAAATAAATAAATAAATAAATAAATAAATAAATAAATAAATCTGCCAGGAGTTCGATCCTGACCGGCTCAGGGTTGACTCAGCCTTCCATCCTTCTGAGGTCAGTAAAATGAGGGCCCAGATTGTTGGGGGCAATAGGCTGACTCTGTAAACTGCTTAGAGAGGACTGTAAAGCATGATGAAGTAGTAAGGTAAAGGTAAAGGTTCCCCTTGTACATATGTGCTAGTGGTTCCCGACTCTAGGGGGCAGTGCTCATCTCCGTTTCAAAGCCGAAGAGCCAGCACTGTCCGAAGGCGTCTCCGTGGTCATGTGGCCGGAATGACTAAACGCCAAAGGAGCACGGAACGCTGTTACCTTCCCACCAAAGGTGGTCCCTATTTTTCTACTTGCATTTTTTACGTGCTTTCGAACTGCTAGGTTGGCAGAAGCTGGGACAAGTAACGGGAGCTCACCCCGTTACGCGGCACTGGGGATTCGAACCGCTGAACTACCGACCTTCTGATCGACAAGCTCAGCGCCTTAGCTACTGAGCCACCGCGTCCCTGTGATGATGTAGTATATTAGTGCTATTGCTATTACTCATGCATTGTAGGAGACCCTGTTCTGCGTTCTCCAATGAATTCTTGGGCTCCTCCAGATAAATTGAGAATGCATTCCAGTGCACCAGTCCCCTTGGTTTCTATTCAGGAACATTGGTGGAAAACTGGGTGGAGATAGAAGTCCCTTTAAAATCCTTCAGTCCATATTTCCTTTCACAACTTCTTGATAGACCTGGTGCAAAGATGAGCACCCCACCTCAAAGCTTCATCAGATCTTACTCATTTATGAGAACCAAATTGTTAAATACATTGGACTGAGGGGCCAAGTATTCGATCCATTTCATTTAATGAAAGTTAAATGAAATCAAATCTGATTTTTGTCCTAAGGGGGTCCTTGGCGCTTGGTTTTCTTGCAGGCATTTCATTACCCAATTGAAATGGTGCAGTGGCCTAGAGGTGGAGCGCCTGCCTCACAATCGGGAGGCTGTGAGTTCAATCCTAGGTAGAGGCCAGTGGTGAAATCCAAATTTTTTTTACTACTGGTTCTGTGGGAGTGGCTTGGTGGGCATGGTGGGCGTGGCTTGGTGGACGTGGCAGGGGAAGGATACTGCAAAATCTCCATTCCCACCCCACTCCAGGGGAAGGTTACTGCAAAATCCCATCCCCTCCCCACTCCTGGGGGAAGGATATTGCAAAGTCTCCATTCCCACCCCGCTCTGGGGCCAGCCAGAGGTGGTACTTACCAGTTCTCCGAACTACTCAAAATTTCCGCTATCAGTTCTCTGAACTGCTCAAAATTTCCGCTACCGGTTCTCCGAACTACTCAAAATTTCCGCTATCGGTTCTCCGAACTGCTCAAAATTTCCGCTACCAGTTCTCCAGAACCTGTCAGAACCTGCTGGATTTCACCCCTGGTAGAGGCAGGTATTTCTCTCCCTGGGAGAGAAGATTCTCTCTATATTCTTACACTGAGAATATATCTGCTGAACAAAACTCCGCATTGGCGACAGGAAAGGCATCCGGCCATTAAATCACTCTGCTAGCTTCATTCAGTTGCCCAGATCCCTGCATAATCCCTGCAAGGGATTATGGGGTTGTTAAAAGATTATGATTTCATTACCCAATGCAGTGATGATGTTACTTAGTCTGGGTAATGAAACATCTGCGTGAAAACAGCCAAGGACTTCTTATTTCAACTCTGAGCTGCAGATATTCTCCTTTATTAATTTCTGTCCTGCTTCACGCCTGGACTACTGCAATGCTCTCTACATGGGGCTCCCCTTGGGGTGCACCCGGAGGCTGTTTATGGATTATGGGAGCGACGGGGCGCTCACATATGACACCTCTGCACTGGCGAGCTGCACTGGCTTCCTGTGGTCTTCCGGGTGCGCTTCAAGGTGTTGGTGACCACCTTTAAAGCGCTCCATGGCTTAGGGCCGGGGTATCTGCGAGACCGCCTTCTGCCGCCAATAGCCTCCCACCGACCGGTTCGCTCACACAGAGAGGGCCTCTTCAGGGTGCCGTCGGCCAGACAGTGCCGGCTGGTGACCCCCAGGGGGAGAGCCTTCTCTGTGGTGGCACCTGCCCTCTGGAATGACCTACCCCCTGAGATACGCACGATATCAGACCTCCGGACTTTTTGTCGGGCCCTGAAAACATACTTATTCCATCTAGCCGGGCTGGCTTGATCCCATCCTCTCAGTTTTAATTGAATTCGGTTTTAATTGGGTTGTTTTAAATCTTGGGCCGAAATTATTTAATTGTTTTTTAAACTGTTTTTAAATTTTATATGCAATGTTTTATCTCGGCTGTAAACCGCCCTGAGTCCCGCAGGAGAAGGGCGGTATAGAAATAAAATAAAATAAAATAAATAAATAAATTTCTCTCTACTCCTTTCCCTCTCCCCCATCTCTTAAGTACTGCATCTGGTTGCATTGTGTCAAAATAATGCCACAGACAAAAAGTCCAGGCATAGATACAGTTCCACGCCCTGCTTTAAATGAATGCCAACTTTTTTGGCAGAATAGCTACGGAAGGGGGTACGAAAAATGCCCAGCTTGTCAAAACTGACTCCTGAAAGAAATTGCTGATTATCAGTATATCAAAGATGTGTGACAAGGGCTTGAAGCTTACATATACACAAGCATTTTGTAAGCTTGGAAACTATTTTGAAATATATTTCGCCAAAACGAGAAGGAAATGATGGTGGAGCATAAAACTTTGATCTAATTGTGGCCTTAATTATCAAATGCTTTTTTTTTTTTTCCTCTTCCCCCTGCGCTGAAAGGGAGAAAAAATAGCACTGCTTAAAATGTTTTATAATCTGACAAGGCCATAAGGCTTAATGAAATCAATGATTGGACCCAGATGGATGATTAACTCTTGAGGTTTATTTTTTTTTTAAAAGGAAAAAAAAGGGGGGGAAAGTGCATAATTATGCTGGATGGCAACTTCATAGCATCGCATTGCCCATATGGAACAGAGCTGTACCCTGACTATACCCAAAATTATAGAACAGGTGGTGAAATTTGGGCTGAATTGCTTGGCATGTGGAAAAAGCAGTCTGAACTTACAACTGCCAGGGAAAATAAAAAAGCCTTTCAAATTGTGTTAACTTTTGAGATCTGAGAATTTCTCCTCACCAACAAAATAAATAATAATTGAAAAAACAAAAAACGGTGCAGTGATCCTTAGGGCTACTTGATTATTATTATTTATTTAATTTTTGATTTTCTCTCTCTGCTGAGTGTCTCCTAAGCTTTATTTGTACGATGAAGAACGATCTATTTAAGTCTATCTTTGCGATAAATAAATGACACTATGGTATGGGATCAGTTGTTGGTGGGTAGAAAATAGGACTAAGATATATCTTTGAGCAGGGGTGAAATGCTACCGGTTCGCACCGGTTCAGGCGAATTGATAACAGCCAGCGATGCATGGTTCAGCGAATCGGTAGTGGCAGCAGTGCGAAGCTCCGCCCAACTGCCCGGGCATTGTTACTTCCTGGTTTTAAGGCTTTGCGTATGGGCAGAGGGTCCAAAATTGCACATGATGATGGCATGTGCACTTCCGAACCGGTAGGGAAGGTAAGTAGATTTCACCCCTGTCCTTGAGGCAGCAATCTGTAGAAAGCTTTCAAATGATTTCCCATTTTAGGCTTGATGATACAGGTTTGGGTATCTGCTACCTCTAAATGTTAGTTATCACCTTTAAAGCGCTCCATGGCTTAGGACCTGGGTACCTACGAGATCGTCTTTTGCCACCAATAGCCTCCCACCAACCAGTTCGTTCTCACAGGGAGGGACTATTCAGGGTACCGTCAGTCAAATTATGTCGACTGGCGACTCCCAGGGGGAGGGCCTTCTCTGTGGGGGCTCCAACCCTTTGGAATGAACTGCCCCCGGAGATACGGAATATCCCTGATCTCCGTGCTTTCCGCCGTGCCCTCAAGACCCTGATGTTCCAACAGGCGGGGCTAAACATACGAACATGTGAATGATTTTTTAAATGTTATCTAATTCTGGGTTTTATTTAATTGACCAAACTAAGTAATAATTTTAATTAGCAATTTTATGATGTTTGTGTGTCTATATTTTTCTTGACTGTACACCGCCTTGAGTCCTATGGGAGAAAGGCAGTATAGAAATAAAATAAATAAATAAATAAATAAATAAATAAATAAATAAATAAATAAATAAATAAATAAATAAATAAATAAATACCAGCAAATCGCACCACCAATTTTTGGCAATAGTTTTGCTGAAATTTGGCTGCTCGGTGATGTGGGATATAGTAGAACAGTACAGAAGAGAACAGTACAGAAGAGAACAGAACAGAAGAGAACAGAATAGAATAAAAAATATTGAATGGAATGGAATGGAATGGAATGGAATGGAATGGAATGGAATGGAATAGAATAGAATAGAATAGAATAGAATAGAATAGAATAGAATAGAATAGAATAGAAAATATGGAACGGAACGGAACGGAGCGAAGCGGAGCAGAGCAGAGCAGAGCAGAGCAGAGCAGAGCAGAGCAGAGCAGAGCAGAGCAGAGCAGAGCAGAGCAGAGCAGAGCAGAATAGAAAATATGGAATGGAATGGTTTTTTGCTTCATTTTATGATGTTTCTTGCCACATTTGTTAAGCGACTCGCTGTAATTATTAAGTTAGTAACATGGCTGTTAAGTGAATCTGGCTTCCCCATTGACTTCGCTTGTCAGAAGATTGCAAAAGGGGATCACATAACGCCGGGATACGGCAAGCGTCATAAATAGGAACCAATTGTCAAGCATCCGAATATAAATCACTTCACCATGGAGCTGCTACAATGGTCATAAGTGTGAAAAATGGTCATGAGTCACATTTTTCAGTGCCATTTGGGGATACATACATGATGGAGGGGGGTGCGGACCTGGCAGGTATTACGGAGAAGTCCCGCGACAAGAGTTTAAACAGTTTTTTCCCCTCTAGTCATCAGCTGGGACTCAGGAGGCAGCAATAGATTGGGGGTGGGACCAAATAAAAGGTAAGAATAACGTGGGAGGGCGGGGGGGAGAACCGGTTTGGTGACGTCATATCGTCACCACTACCGGCTCGGCTGAACCGGACCGAACCGGGAGGAACCCACCACTGCCATATACCCATTTTCCTCAACACCGTGCTTTGACCACCTCAACAAGCAGTGGGGATTACATAGCAGGAGGTGACTGGAAAAGAGCATTCCAACCTGCCAAGGTTTTAACCACATCTTGCATCCTAATCACCCTGGTTTTCTATCGTTTGGGGATTGTGTGCATCCCATTGAAATCAATTGACTTATTCTGCTTTCTGGGAGGACTCTCATAGCCACGGCTGTAACGGCAACAGGTTTCTTACCAAAGGAACATAGGGTGCTCTCCAATTAAATATGTCCTTCTTTTGAGCTGTCATAAGTATTCCCCCCCCCCTTTCTATTGCAGCTTCCAATTAATTAGTTTTCAGCTTCTTCTTTTATTTTTGGCATTCCTCTTACCTCCTGTTCGGTCTATCTGGGCAGCCTAGGCCAGAGCTGGCACAAATCAAACCCTATCATTCTGGATCTGAAAACACTCAAAAAATTTGGCTTCTGGTTCCTGTCAGCCACGATTGCAAAGGGTTATCTTACATCCGCATGTTTTTTTCCCCTCCATATAAGCCATAAATCCATCAGGAGCTGCACTTTTGGAAATAGACCGAGATTCCCGATTTTGGGTCTTCACAGCTTGTCTGCCAAAGGTTTTACAGATCTCTAAATAGCGCGTGTCCATTTGATCCTCTAATTACAGACATAAATATTATGGCCCAACAGTTTTCTAGTCCAGTTTTTCTTTAGCTGATGACTTCTACATACTGTATCTTGGGGCTACCATGTTCCAATATCTCCAATATCTCAGGCCACAAAGAAGAGGGAGTCAAGCTATTCTCCAAAGCACCTGAGGGCAGGACAAGAAGCAACGGATGGAAACTAATCAAGGAGAGAAGCAACTTAGAACTTGTCAGAATATTCATGAACTGGCAGAGACATGGTAATAAGGTCAGCCAATGAATAGGCATAGCAACTGGATCAGTCAATGAGGGCTGTTTAGAAACAGAAACTTAAACAAGAAGTCTGGGCGTGTCTAAGCTCTGAGCTCCGAAGCTGCAAACAAGTCTGGTCTTGTCTGTCTGCTGAACTGAAACTAAAAACTGTTCTCTCCTCTGTTGTTGGTATTGTATATTTACGTCATGGATTATTATTATATAAAGAGAAGTTAATGAATCCTGCTGAATCAGTTACCTGTGTGTGCTTTCTGGATTTGATTTTGCAACAAAGTCTGACAGAACTAAGGAGAAATTTCCTGACAGTTAGACCAATTAATCAGTGGAACAACTTGCCTCCAGAAGTTATGAATGCTCCAACACTGGAAATTTTTAAGAAGAGATTGGGTAACCTTTCATCTGAAATGGTATAGGGTTTCCTGTCTGAGCAGGGGGTTGGAATAGAAGACCTCCAAGGTCCCTTCCAACTCTGTTATTCTATTCCATTCCGTTCCGTTCCGTTCCGTTCTATTCTATTCTATTCCATTCTATTCCATTCTTTCCAGGATTTCAAACTGTGCTTGCAATTTTGCATCAGATATCTTTATAGGAGGAACGATGGCTCAACAGTTAAAACCCTGAGCTGGTCAGCTGGAAAGCTGACACCGGGGTTTGAGACCCGAGTGCCATGTGACAGGATGAGCTTCCATTTCATGTCCCAGCTCCCGCCAATCTAGCAGTCTGCATGCAAATGCAAGTAGATAAACAGGTACCACTTTGGTGGGAAGATAACAGTATTCTGTGCACCTCAGCATATGTAGTCATGCTGGCCACGTGACCATGAAAATGTCTTCAGATAATGTTGGCTCCCTCAGCTAAGGAATGGGGGGAGCATTGCCCCCTAGAATCGGACGCAACTGGATAGGGGAAACCTTTAAACGGTCTAATCTTTATAGAAAATGTTCAGAAATATTTACATGGTTCTACATTAATGGGTTTTTTCCCAGTCAGAGAAGCTTTGTTTAATGCGGGGTGAAATCCAGCAGGTTCTGACAAGTTCTGGAGAACTGGTAGTGGAAATTTTGAGCAGTTCGGAGAACCGGCAAATACCATGTGAGAGTTTTGCTCTAGGACTTGTAGTAAACATGGGGACATTTGGGGGCAAAGTTGGAGCAATAAAAGAGAGTTAGACCTGTTCTCTGGCTGTGTTGCTTTTGTGCCATGCCCCAGGTCATCACACAAGGTCACCCTGCTGGCTTTCATGCCTAAGGCAGGACTAGAACTCATAGTCTCCTGGTGATTGGCCCAAGATCACCCAGTCAGCTTTCATGCCTAAGGGGGGACTAGAACTCATAATCTCCTGGTGATTGGTCTAAAGTCACCCAACTGGCTTCCACACCTAAGGCAGGACTAGAACTCACAGTCTTCTGATCTCTAGTATGGTGCCTTAACCACTGGACCAAACTGACTCTGAATATTTAATACCTAAAACATATCTTTTTACCTAGGCCTTTAACATTGCTGTGATGCTTGATTTTCACGGTTTGTCAGTGCAGTTCAGATTTAGTAAGCCATTCTGAGTCACACAATGAAAGGTAGCATTGTATACATTTTTAAACAAGCAGACAAATAAACGAATTATTGTCCCAAGCCATTTAAATCTATATAAATAAAAGCGGAATCCACTCATCACGAAATCTCCAGAACGGTAAAGCCTACAAACTTGAAATTTAGCACGTACGTTCCCCTGGGCTTCTAGGTGCTCGCAAACAAAGGATTTTTCGAAATGATCATCAGATCATTAGTATTTCATATACAGTATATTAACACGCTCTGTTAATAAGGAGTTAGATGTTCCACTCCGCCTCCCCACCTGAAAAGGACTCTGTTCCAACTGCCAGTTGCCTCACATTCCATTAGCTCAGGTCAAACTGGCAGACGTTCCACTCCTTCACTCAGGAGCGGTCTGGGGCTCCTTACAGTACTAAACGTCGCTACCTCACCAAAACGTCTACGCCTTCCACTTATGGAACTGCTTCTGGACTCAAGGCGGCAGGAGAGATATTCCCTTATGTGTTTCAGTCACCAACCACCACTGAGCCAACAGACTGTGAACCGAATTTCTCCTGCATAGTGTCCCAGCCCCAAGTCACTCCTTACACTGACCTCCTCACTTCAGACGAATCTGTTCCTTCTACTGTAACAGCAGTTAAAGGGAAAAGACTGTCTTTCTGCTGCCCACAGTATAATGGATGCTTCCAAATGACGTCTTTTTGGAGCCAGAGAGGTGAAGGAGGGAAATTTTATGTCAACATTCAAAGTGGAGGGGCAGGTCTACCACAGGATAGGGAGTATCATGGCGGGGCCTCAGCAGCAGCCTTCATTTCTCCAGATATACTTTGTTGGTGATGATGACAACGAGAGTCTGTCAAGACCATGGGGATGCTACAATGGTCGTAAGTGTGAAAAATGGTCATGAGTAGCGAAGCACGGATATCCAGCAAGTATATATATATATATTCTATAGGAGAATTCTAAGAGGAAATAAGAGCCAGCATATCCTGCAATTTTCTTTTTCATATGGCAGGTGGAAAGTACCGTATTTTTCAGAGTATAAGAAGCATCAGACTATAAGACGCACCTACCTTTTTTGGTGAGGAAAACAAGAAAAAGAAATCTGCTTCTGCCTCTGCCTCCCAGCAATTTTGCCTCATTGCAGCAAACAGCAAACAGCCTGCTTTACTTTCATTTTCGTTTTCAGCATAGCTTGATTAGCACAAGGAAAAAAAAATCTGCTCCAGCAATTTACCTCCTTGCAGCAAGCAGCAGAGACCCACGCAAAACAGCTGAGAGCAAAACAGCTGAGAGTCGGGAGGCTGAACCAATCAACTTGGGCTAATTAGGCTGTGCTGAAGCTGAAAGGAGCTGTTTCTTCTTGCTGCTTGCTGCAAGGAGGTAAACTGCTAGGAAGCAGAAGCCAAAGGATGGGGACCAGTGGGTGGGCGGGACTACATTTGGTGTATAAGATGCACCTAAATTTTCACCCCCTTTTAGAGGCAAAAAAGGTGCATCTTATACTCCGAAAAATACCGTAGATCTGAGGCAGACTTCCATGCTGGAAAAGATTTTATTAGAAAGCAGGAGCAAGAGAGAAAGAGTTCCTCTCCCCCATTTTAAGACTGGTGTGGTACGTCTGGCATTTAAGCCGACAAAGTGATGTTACAGTATATTACAAATCTTAAGCAGTCATTTCCAAGCTAATGGCTTTGCCCATAACAATTTGTCATGCAATTTTAGCTTCAAAGCTTGGCATTAATTACAAACAAGAAACAAATCACACTGCTAAAACATACATTACAGACAAATTATGCTCTCAAAATAGGTAATTTACAGCTTAGAAATAGTAATTGATAAATCTTAAAAGTCTTTCTCGACATTATTTTTAGAGGCGCCGCTGAATCTCAGGATAATTTGAGACCGCTCTGTAGAGGAGTTCAGGCCGTGGTTTGAAAGCAGGGGTGGGCTCCTGGGGGTTCGGCAGAGTTCGGGCAATTCTCTAACCAAGGATCACTGGGGTTCGGCAAACCCCCAAATGCCACCCCTGGCTGGCCACACCCACCCCATCCCGCCCCTCCCAGGAGTCTCCACATGGCCCATTCATCATTCCAAGTAAGTGCAGGGGCCGCACAGAGGGTCTGGGAGGGCAAAAAACAGGACTACCAGAGGTTCCAGAAGTCCAGAAACGGGCCTGTTTCCGACCTCCAGAGGGCCTCCGGACCCCGGCGGAAGCAGTTTTCACTCTCCCGGAGGCTTGAGGAAAGCCTCCGGAACCTAGGGAGGGCGAAAAATGCCCCTCCCTGGGTGGTGCAGGCAGCCAACTAGGCCACGCCCACCATGGCCACGCCCATCCCGCAACAGGGCAGCAAATCTGTTGCTAAAGGATCTGAAGCCCACCCGTTTGGAAGGTACCTTCTCACTTCACAATAGCCATGTCTGAGGCCCACATCCTTCCTAAATAGACCACCAGGGAAGGATTCCTTCTTTTTATTTACCAACCTAGAGTTTAGCACCAGCAGAAGGTGGTCGAAGAATAAGCTAATATGGGGTATCATAGTACATCTGATGTAGAAGGACAGGCAGAGTGTGGGGGTGGAGCCAAGAGAGGGATCAGCCTGGAATCGTTATGTTCCCACAAGCGGTTTAAGTCCAATCCATTTCGGCACTTGGTGCCACAAAGGTTCACCAACAGTGGAATAGACATACATTTATATATCTAGGTTGTTTTCTCAATATTTATACAGTATGGAAATAGTTTGCTATTGTCTTCTGAAAATCTTTTTCTCTATTAAAGTCCTTGGTGTCTCATCCAAATTTTAAGGCATGGAATGGAATGGAATGGAATATACACACCGGTTCGGCCGAGCCAGTAGCGGTGACGATATGACGTCACCGAACCGGTTCTCTTTGTTCAGGAGCTGGGCCCTCCTGCCCCCCGCCCCCACGTTATTCTTACCTTTTATTTGGCCCCGCCCCCAATTTATTCACTGCCTCCCGAGTCCCAGCTGATCGGCTAAAAGGAAAAAAACTATTTAAACTCTTGCCGTGGGACTTCAAAGGGCCGCCCTCCAGCTGATCAGTGTTAAAAGGCAGTGTGGTGGGAGACCAGTGCGCTCGAAAAACAAATGAGTAGACCGGTGCCTCCAAAAACAAATAGGTAGACCGGTGCCTCCAAAAACAAATGAGTAGACCAGTACAGCTCTGCAAGCAGTTAAAAGCCTGGAAGACCAGTACCTTTGCTAAATCCTAAAGAACTGTCACATGACCATGAAACCACACCCACAAAATAAGCCACGCCCACAGAACCGGTAGTAAAAAAATTTAGAACCCACCCCTGATACACACAATATGTATGTTGTTTTCTTGATACCTATATAGAAGCAGCTTGCTATTGTCTTCTGAAAATCTTTTGACACTTTTTTTTAAGATGCAGGAGTTTATTTCTACTGAAATCCAGTTACAGGTAGTCCTCGACTTACAACCGAAAGCCTAGTGACCGAAGTTACGACGACACTGAAAAAAGTGACGTGACCGGTTTTTTACACTTACGACCATTGTGGCATCCCCACAGTCACGTGGTCAATATTCAGACGCTTGGCAACTGGCATGTATTTATGACGGTTGCACTGTCCCCGAGGTCATGTGATCCCCATGTGCGACTTTCCCAGCTGGCTTTGGAGACACAAAGTCAAGGGGGGAAGCTGAATTCACTTAATGTCCACACGACTCACTTATCAGCTGCAGTGATATGTTTAACAGCTGCGGCAGGAAAGGTCGTAAAACGGAGCAAAACTCATGTTAAATACTCCGTTGCTTGGCAAGAGAAGACCCAATCATTCAGGCCAAAAGTATCTCAAAAGGTTAAATCATGGGAACTGAACCTCTTCTTAAAAACTTCCAGTGTTGGAGCATTCACAACTTCTGCAGGCAAGTTCTTCCACTGATTAATTGTTCTCACTGTCAGGAAATTTCTCCTTAGTTGTAAGTTGCTTCTCTCCTTGATTAGTTTCCATCCATTGCTTCTTCTCCTGCCTTCAGGTGCTTTGGAGAATAGCTTGACTCCCTCTTCTTTATGGCAGCCCCTGAGATATTGGAACATTGCTATCATGGCACTCTCTAGTCCTTCTTTTCATTAAACTAGACATACCCAGTTCCTGCAACCGTTCTTCATATGTTTTAGCCTCCAGTCCCCTAATCGTCTTTGTTGCTTTTCTCTGCACTCTTTCTAGAATCTCCACATCTTTTTTACATCGTGGTGACCAAAACTGGATGCGGTATTCCAAGTGTGGCCTTACCAAGGCATTATAAAGTGGTATTAACACTTCACATGATCTTGATTCTATCCCTCTGTTTATGCCTCCTAGAACTGTGTTGGCTTTTTTGGCAGCTGCCGCACACGGCTGGCTCATATCTAAATGATTGTCCACTAGGACTCCAGGATCCCTCTCACAGTTGCTACTATTGAGCAAGGTACCACATATGCTGTACCTGTCCATTTTGTTTTTCTTGCTTAGCAATGGAAGATTGTGGTCGTAAGTGGAGAACCACCTGTACTTCCCTGGATATTGACTTTCAGATGTTACCTCTTTCCATCAATAATGTTGCGGAAGCAGGGAGGGGAAGAAGGAACCTAGGATATTTCTCACGCCGTACCTGAAACATCCCGACACGAACCTGGCCTCCTGTTCCTTAGTCCTTTCACACCTTGTTCCCCCAACAGCCTCCTCCACAACAGACATCTTATCAAACGTGACTGATAGCTGCAATCTGCACGCTGGGCAGCCATTAAGCAAATTACCTGAATCATTGCAAGGATTAGTCTCATTAACACATGATTAGCATCAAATTAAAATAATGAGTGTTTAACTTCTGATGTCTTCCAGTTGTTTGAACAGCTTGATCAGCTACACCAGGCTGACAGAGAGGTGTTGGGTGACAAAAAGTCATCCGGCAAACGGGGAGGGTAGAACGGAAGTAGCATGCCCTGTGCCAGAGGTAGCCTTACTCTCAAATACAAGATAGAGGGGGGAGAGGGAGAGAGAGATCTCACTTATTTATTTATTTATTTTATTTGTTTTTGTTTGTTTTTATTAAATTTATATTCCTCCCTACTCCCGAAGGACTCAGGGCGGTGAACAGGCACAAAATAAAATACATAAGATACAAAAGTTAGAAACATAATTAAAACCAGATTAAATAATTTAGCCTGAAACAATTAAAAAACCCCAATAATTTAAAACAGATTAAAATTTCGATTTAAAAGAATTTTAAAACAGGGGAGAAAATTAGGCCAGGCCGGCTTGCTGGAATAGGAGGGTCTTAAGAGCACGGCGGAAAGTGCGCAGATCCGGGATCCTCCGTATCTTTGGGGGGAGCTCGTTCCAGATAGTGGGTGCCCCCACAGAGAAGGCCCTCCCCCTGGGAGCCGCCAGTTGACATTGTTTGGCTGACGGCACCTGGAGGAGCCCCTCTCTATGAGACCGTACCGGCCGGTGGGAGGCTGTTTGTGGTAGTAGGCGGTCCTGTAAATAATATTTGATTTATATGCCGCCCTATCTCCGTAGGACTCAGGGTGGCTCACAACAATAAAATATCTGAATAAAAGCGTGTTAAAATACATGTTAAACCCCCCCCCCCCAGTCCAGGCTGAACAACCATGTCTTTAAGTCGCGGCGGAAGGTGCGGAGGTTAGGAGCCAACCGGAGCCCCAGAGGAAGTTGGTTCCAGAGGGTGGGAGCACCCACAGAGAAAGCTCTGCCTCTAGGGGTCGCCAGACGACACTGTCTAGCCGACAGCACCCTGAGTAGGCCCTCCCTGTGAGAACGCACCGGGCGATGGGGAGCTGTTGCTGGTTTTTCTTTTTATTATTATTATTTTTAATTTGATTTATATGCCGCCCTTCTCCGGAGACTCAGGGCGGCTTACAATGTGCTAAGCAATAGCCTTCATACTTTTGTATATTTATACAAAGTCAGCTTATTGCCCCCACAACTGGGTCCTCAATTTACCCACCTTAGAAAGGATGGAAGGCTGAGTCAACCTTGAGCCTGGGGAGATTCGAACTTGCAGTAATTGCAGGCAGCTGAATGTTAATAATAGGCTATTAGTCTGCTGCGCCACCAGGCGCAGATGGTCCGACAAATATCCTGGACCTAAGCCATGTAGGGCTTTATAGGTCATCACCAGCACCTTGAATCTCACCCGGGGGGCAACCGGAAACTTGGAAATAGATAGATAAAGAGATTAGAAGTAAGGTATAGGTGGAGGTAGAACTGAAGCTAGGTCTCAAGGGTGTTTTTTTTCAAGAGGCAACTGGACTTTCTGGTCACCACACTATAAAAAAGATGTTGAGACTCTAGAAAAAGTGCAGAGAAGAGCAACCAGGATGATGAGGGGACTGGAGACTAAAACATGTGATGAACAGTTGCAGGAACTGGGCATAGCTAGTCTAGTGAAGAGAAGGACCAGGGGAGAGATGATAAGCAGTGTTCCAATATTTGGGGGGCTGCCACAGAGAGGACGGGGTCAAGCTATTTTCCAAGGCACCTGAAGGCCAGACAAGGAATAATGGATGGAAACTGATCAAGGAGAGATTCAACCTAGAAATAAGGAGAAATTTTCTGACAGTGAGAACAATCAACCAATGGAACAGAAGTTGCCTTCAGAAGTTGTGGGAGCTTCATCACTGGAAGCTTTCAAGAAGAGACTGGACTGCCATCTGTCAGAAATGGTGTAGGGTCTCCTGCTTGGGTAGGGGGCGAGGTTGGACTAGAAGACCTACAAGGTTTCTTCCAACTCTGTTAATATGTTAAATCTGTTAGATGGAGAGGAGACGTTTCTGACATCAATATTCAAAAACCAGATCCTTTGCCTGCAAAATAGCCAATCTCTGAACCAGCTTGAAGCTCCTCTGAAGAACAAGAGCTGCAAATCTTAAGAAGTCCCTTGTTCCTTATTTCAGTGAACAAGACAGAAAGGGACTGTTTAGTCCTACACATGTTTAATTCAGTAAAGAAAAATGAAACATCTGCTAGAAATACCTGGCTGCCGATGCTTGAATCCTCCAGTGAAGGAGATCAGTACCTTTCCACTGTTAAACTGCTTGTTCTGTTAGGATATGTTTTAATATAAGAATATAAGCAGGATCCTGTTTGGGTGGATCCTTGGCTAGGGGAGAAATACTCCTGGTTCAGCCCGGTTCGGCCGAACCAGTAGCAATGACGGCCGGTGGTTCGGAGAACCGGTAGCGATGGCAGCTTGAGGCTCCGCCCACCCGCCCAGTCGTCGTTACTTCCTAGCTTTAACCAGGAAGTAACCTGTTTTTTACCCTCTGCGCATGCACAGAAGGGTTTGCACATGCGCAGAGAGTTGGTGTGCACATGTGATGCACGTGCATGAGTGAAGTGAGCCAGCACGCGTGGCGCATGCACTTCCGAACCAGTAAGGAGAGTAAGTAGATTTCACCTCTACCCTTGGCCCATCTGTTGTGTGTGTTGGACCTGGTCTTTGGGTGTTAAGTGAATTTCGTTGTATGGTTATACTGTGTATACATGTACAATGACAATAAAGTTATTATTATTATTATCTAGTCCAGCAGGTTGTCCTCACCGTGACCAGCCAGCTGCCCTCAAGTCTCTCATAAGATGGCCTTCAAAGGCAGCCACTCTGCCATCAGAGCTAATAAACCTTGTGTCAAGAGTGAAAACTTGGCAGCTCCGTGCCTTTTTGTTTCATCTTGCCATTAGAGCGGGGGTGGGGGTGGGGGGGGGGAGGGGAGGTGTTGCTTATGAATGGGATAATTAGAGAAACAAACCTTCTCCAGTTCCACTAAAAGTCAAGAGCCTGGAAACTTTTCAAGGACATTTTAACAGGTGCAAAGAAGAAGGCAGATGGTTCCCCTAACAAAGAAAACTTGTTTACGTGAGCTACGTGGAAGCTTGGGGATTTGGCTGGTGGAAGATCATTGTTAAATATTATGTTCTGATGCCTTGGGATTTCAGAGTGAGTTTTAATTCACTATTACCATGCCATGAATCCAATAAACAGTAAGCTTTTCAGAAATGAAATGATCCTGGACTTGTATTTGGATACTGGAGCCGAAAGTTGGCACCTTGACACACACACACACACACACACACACACACACCAGGATTAATGTCAACTCGTAAAGCATCCCCGGCCTGCTCTCGAGTTGCCATAGGCCAGGGGGGATGGGAAACTGGCGAAATGGCACAGCAGCCAAAGACAGATGCATATTCCATGCTTATCTCTCTCAAGACTGTATCCCAGGGTTACCTACAGCAGCCGAGGGGAGTGACCTCTACAACCCGTGAAATTGCTCCATTGGCTAATGTGATTGATGACACACCCTGGGGGGAGGGGGGAAAACAGGGTCATAATTGAAGCGTAAATTACGTAGGGTCAGAGTTGGCTTCACTTGGGAACATGCCGACATGAAGCTCCTAATAAATAACTGGATTTCTTTTGAAGCTTGGCTCGAGACTCATGATTTAATTAGGGCATCCACTGGAACCCTGACAGCAAGCCAGCTCTATTATGAATTAGTCCAACCCAGGGGTGAAATCCAGCAGGTTCTGACAGGTTCTGGAGAACCAGTAGAGGAAATTTTGAGTAGTTCGGAGAACTGGCAAATGCCACCTCTGGCTGGTCCCAGAGTGGGGTGGGAATGGGGATTTTGCAGTATCCTTACCCTGGAGTGGAGATTTTGCAGTATCCTTCCCCTGCCACACCCACAAGCCATGCCCACCAAGCCATACCATGCCCACCAAGCCATGCCCACAGAACCGGTAGTAAAAAAAATTTGAATTTCACCACTGGTCCAACCCTTTTGAAGCCAGCAACTCTGGTAACCAGCATCAAAATCTCATCTCACCTTTATTGGTTGTATGTGTCTTCCTCAATCTTGGGTCTTCTGAGGGTTCTGCTCAGGATTTTAGCTGTTCCTAACACTGCAGTCTTCTGGAGTGAAAGCTCTGATTTCATTCCTGGGAGCTGTTGGAGTCCCTATCTCAGCCCAGGAGTCAACCCCAACAGGGGTGGGTTCTACTTACCTTTACTACGGGATCGCTCGCGCATGCGCAGATCGCTTCTGATGACATCAGGGTCAGTGGGCGGAGCCTCCTGCCAGTTTTACTACCGGTTCTATAGAACCGTTCTGAATCAGGGGCAACCCACCACCGAACTGTAGTAGTTCGGAGAACCGGTAATAACATTGGCTGGCCAGGCCCCCGAACTGGTCCCCGGCCCGGTCGCCGCTCGCTTACCCCGCCCACCTCATCAGAGGCTTTATTTTTTTTTTTACTTTTAAAAGCATTTTTTCTACAACCTCTTCGGCCGAAAAAATGCTTTTAAAAGTAAAAAAAAAAAGCCTCTGATGATCGCGCGGCTCAGCTGGGATGTCAGAGGCTTTTAAAAGCATTTTTTCTACAACCTCTTCGGCCGAAGAGGTTGTAGGGGAAAAAAATGCCTTTAAAAGCCTTTGGCGATCCCAGCTGAGTTGCCTGATCGTCAGAGGCCATTAGAAGCATTTTTTCTGCAACTTCTTAAGCTTTAAAAAAAAAAAAAGAAGAAGTTGGCCACATCCACCCATTCACGTTACACCCCACCAAGCCACGCCCACAAAATAAGCCACACCCACAGAACGGTAGTAAAAAAATTTAGAACCCACCCCTGCACTGAACCCCAAGTGCGACCACTGCTGAGGCCCTTTGGGCCTTGACTTTCCACACCCTCTCTGGCTCCTCCTTCGGGCCCCGATTCTTCTCGTACGCCTTCTTTCCCAATCAAAGACTAAAAGACATATAACAGGATATTTTCTTTCTATTTACTTCACCAAAAGCCAGACTTTTTTCCAATGCAGGAAGTCCTCGATGTGCAACAGTTCATTTAGTGACCGTTCAAAGTTACAACGGCACTGAGAAAAGTGACTTAGGACCGTTTTTCCACACTTGTGACCGTGGCAACATCCCCAGGGTCAGGTGATTTAAATTCAGATACTCGGCAACTGATCCATATTTATGACGGTTGCAGTGTCCCGAGGTCACGTGATCCCCTTTTTGCAACCTTCTGACAGGCAAAGTCGATGAGATTCACTTAACAACAGTGTGACTAACAACTGCAGTCATTCGCTTAACAACGGTGGCAAGAAAAGTTATAAAACAGGGCAAAACTCACTTAACAAATATCTCACTTAGCAGTAGAAATTTTGGGCTCAATTATGGTCATATGTCAAGGATTACCTATACTAGAATTGTTTATTAATATTACTAAACCAAAAGCTACACAAAAGAACAATATCTATCTACTCTCTGCGAGAAGTGTTGCTGTTTTCTCTAATTTGGGTTGGGTGCATGGATGGATGGATTATGGATGGATATGACAGATAGATAGAGATAGATAGATAGATAGATAGATAGATAGATAGATAGATAGATAGATAGATGAGAGAGAAAATAAATAAAATATAGATGGATAGACAGACAGACAGATAGATGAGAGAGAGAGAAAAAACAAAAGAAAGAAAGATAGATGAGATAGATAGATGATAGATAGATAGATAGATAGATAGATAGATAGATAGATAGATAGATAGATAGATAGATAGATGATAGACAGACAGACAGATAGATGAGAGAGAAAATGAATAAAAGATAGATGGATAGACAGATAGATCGATAGACAGACAGACAGACAGATAGATGAAAGAGAGAGAAAAGAAAGATAGATAGATTGATAGACAGACAGACAGACAGATGAGAGAGAGAGAGAAAAGAAAGAAAGATAGATGATAGATAGATGATAGATAGATAGATAGATAGAGAGAGAGATAGAGAGATATGAGAGAGAGAGAAAATAAATAAAATATAGATGGACAGATGGACAGACAGACAGAAACAGATAGATGAGAGGGAGAAAAAAGAAAGAAAGGATAGATAGATAGATAGATAGATAGATAGATAGATAGATAGATAGATGATAGATAGATAGATAGAGATGAGAGAGAGAAAATAAATAAAATATAGATGGATAGACAGAGACAGATAGATGAGAGAAAATAAAAGAAAGCAAGCAAGAAAGCAAGAAAGCAAGAAAGCAAGAAAGCAAGAAAGCAAGCAAGCAAGCAAGCAAGCAAGCAAGAAAGCAAGAAAGAAAGAAAGAAAGAAAGAAAGAAAGAAAGAAAGAAAGAAAGAAAGAAAGAAAGAAAGATGGATGAAGGATGGATGAATGGATGGATGGATGGATGGATGGATGGACAGAACAGAACAGAACAGGCCTGGACTGGACTGGACTGGACTGGACTAGAGAGACAAACAAACAGACAAGCAGACAGATATCAAAATGTCTATAAACATTTGGGTGGATTTCATTTTGCCTGAACTTAGGGAAGCAAGAAAGGAAGGAGGGAGGG